>NW_018234934.1:0-1103 GCF_001263595.1 Phalaenopsis equestris
AGTGTTTAAGAACTAAAGCAAGCGTTAGCCTTCACTGGAAGGGAAGTGGGAGCTATGAAGTGAGAGTCAGTATCCTCTCGTCCTAACCACGAATTTAAGGACTAAACCTGAGATTAGCCAATGATTCTCTATAACACTGAATCAGGGTAGAGAATTAAAATTACTCCTATTTGACACAATACATATTTAAACCATTTATCTCATCTCATTTTACCAAAAACTCATTGTAGTGGGAAAGATGTTTTTTCATATTAGATAACTTCCTCACATAAACATAGTTTGGTAGTTACTGTTTAAGCTTAGTATTTCAGCTTTTCTAGTAGTTAATAATTTAGTTCTGATAGTACATCAAATTATTGAAATTAGTGACAATAATTTTATTTTATTGCTGTGAATTTTCTAGTTAATTTATCAGTTCAAATTTAGACCTTCCTTGTGGGATCGATATTTAGGGCTTAAACAGAAAGTCCTGTATTACTTGATAACGATACATACACTTGCGTAGAATCCCTACATAAATTGCTTAAATTTCTTATTCATAAAATAACGCATCAAGTTTTTGGCACCGTTGAAAAGCGGAGTCAACTTTATATATTTTGCACAACTATATCATCGAGATCAAGAGGGTACAGTGGGTAATATAGAAGTTAGAGGCTAGATTCTACTCAACACTACCATACTATCAAGAACTTACTTTAGATTAGCCAATGCTCTTTATGCACTCAGGAGAGGGCAAAGAATAGGCATTCTCTTATTTATCACTAGCCACATTAAATTCTAATCATTTAAATCTTACACTTTATATGGGACATCGTAGTTTTAAACTTCTCAAAATTCTCCAAATCAATTTCTCTAGTTAGGTTTATCTTTAGATTTATGTTTTTTTTAGGAGTAATTATTATAAAAACACCCATAAACGTCATTCTAAACTTAAGACTTGACAATGGTAGACAAGAATTTACCTACGGGATTCTTACCTAGCTTCTCTGTGGGCTCGACACTCTGGTCTTAAAAGAAAACCTTATACTAGTTGTAACAGATCGTATACTTGTCTAGAACCCCTAGTAAGTAAAATATAAATCAATTTTAAATTCTATAACACA
>NW_018234935.1:0-434 GCF_001263595.1 Phalaenopsis equestris
AAATAAAGGGAGAGTGAGGGAGCAAAGCAATAGATGTGGGAAGATAGATTGCAAAAGAAACAGTGGGAAAGAATGGGTATAGATAGCAAAGAGAGTGGGAGAGAGACAAGGAGAGAGAGGGAGGATGGGCAAGGGAGAGAGAGGAAACAAGATTAAGAGAGAGGGAGGAGAGAGTAAGATAGGGAAGTGAGAGAATGAAAAGCATTAGAAAGAGAATGAGAGAGAGGAGGAGAGAGATAGAAAGAGAAATGATGGAAAAAGATAGAGAGAGAGAGGGATAAGGTAGGAGAGAGATGGAAGTAGCGCAAGAGAAAGAGAGAGGGGATGAAGAGTAAGGGAAGCTGAGAGACAAATAGAGAAGAAGCAAGAGAGAATAATAAAAGGGAGATAGATAGAGATGAGATAAAGATGAAGAGCGTGCAAGAGAGAAAGAT
>NW_018234935.1:1464-3590 GCF_001263595.1 Phalaenopsis equestris
AGGGAGGGAGGGAGGGAGGATGATATAGAAATTTAGAGATAGTGGGAAGAGAGAGGGAGCGAGGGAGAAAGCAAGAGGGAGGGTGGGAGAAACCGGGAAAGAGATAAAGAAGAAAGAAAAAAAGTTAGTAAGATAAAAAAAGAGAAACAATAGAGTGGGAGAGAGCGAGTGAGCATAGGAGCTAGAGAGTGGATAGAGGAAGAGTAAGAATTGCTAGAAAGATAGGAGGGCAAGTGAGAGAGATGGAGGGAGAAGAGTGAGAGTGTCCATCTCTCTTTCTCCTTTCTCACATTCTCTCCTTCTCTCCCTATCTCCCTTCCCTCTCTCTAATCTTTCACACTTTTTATCTTTCTTGTTCTTCTCCATACTCTCCCTCTCTCCCCTCTCTTTCTCTATCCAACCTACCTGCCTCTGTCCTTAACTCACTCTATTTTGTCTCTTCTCTCCTGAATCCTATATGTATCTCTTCTCTCTCTCCTCTTACTCAATCTTCTCTTTATATATCCCTCCCTCCCTTCCTCCCTCCCTTAATATATATCCCTTCTATCTTATGCTCTCTCTCACTCTTTCTCTCTGTCTCTTTCTCTATCTCCAAAATTCTCTCTTCTTGTCCATCCCTCACTTTCAATATCTCTTGTCCCTCCCTCCCTCATACCTACATCTCTCCCTCCTTACCTCTATCTGTGTTTCTCTCACTATCCTCTTACTTCTCACGCTCTCTTATAGCTTTTGTCTTCTTTTTCTTCTCATTCTCACTTCCTCTCCATCACACCCTCTCTTCACTTTCCTCACATTCACTCTATCAATCTTCTATCTCTCACGTACATTACATCTCTATCACTCTCTCCCTTTTGTCTCTCTCCCAGCCTCAATACATCTCTTTTTCTCTGTCTTCTCTTTGTCCATCTCTAGCACTCTCCCTCCCTTTCTTTTGTTCTCTCCCTCTATCTCTTGGCATCAATCTCTCTTTTCTCTTTATATATATCTCTCTCTATCTCTCTATAACACTCTCTACCTCCCTCTTCCATTCTCCCTCTCTCTTCCCTCTTACTTTCTCTCTTCCTATCATATATCTTCAGTAAGAGTGAGGAAGGAAAGGCGGGAGAGATTGATTAGGAGATAAAACCAGAGGGTGTGAGGGATATAGAGCATGAGAATGAGAGTAAGGGTCCATTTGGGGCAGCTTATTTGGTGCGGTGGCGTTTTGAAAACACACCTTGCCTGTTTGGGTAAACTGCATTTTCGTAGCTTATGCATTTTCAAAGAAACACTGAGAATAGCATTTTCACACCGCACCTATCTAAGTGCGATGACAGCTTTCTGGCAGCGGGCTGACTTTTTCAAAAAAATAAAAATTTGTAAATGCCACCACACCTAGCTTATCAGTAGATTATTTTATATTTTTAATCAGCTTATCAGTAAATTATTCAAGATGTAGCTACACCAAACAGACCAGTGAGAAGGAAAAGAGGGAAGGAGGGAGAGAGAAAGAGAGTGAGTAACATATAAGAAGATAGAAAGAGAGAAAGAGAGAGAGAGAGATAGAGGAGGTCTAGAGGGAGAGAGAAAGAGAAAGCTAGTGATTAAAGTGGGAGTGAGAATGCGAGTGACAATAAGAGAGAGAGTGCAGTAGAAAGGTGAATCTTTTAAGAGAGAGCACAAAAGATGTAGAATAAAGATGTAGAATAAGAAGATGTAGAATAAGAGAAAAATAGTAAGAGAAAATAAAGATATTTTGAGAAAAAGAGAGAAAAGAAAGGAAGGAGGCTAGACGGAGTGATAGAAATAAAAAAATGCGAGCTAGAGAGAAAGAAAAAATGAAGAAAAAATGAGAGATGAATAGAGAGTAGAGAAAGAAGGAGAATAGGGTTTAGGGTTTAGTCTCCCTTTCACTCACACCCCTCTTTCTCTCTATCTTTTCATTCTTTGAATCTATTTGTTTGCTCCCCTTTACGCAACCCTCTCTCTCTTCTCAATCCGCCTCTCACACTCTCTTTCTCTCTCTATCTCTCTCTTATTATCCCTCTCACTCTATATTCTTTCTCTCTCACTCTCTATCTCTCCATATCTCTCCCCATTCTAACCCTAAAGAACTCCCAGCCCACGTCCCTCTATCTCTCCCTCTC
>NW_018234936.1:0-1414 GCF_001263595.1 Phalaenopsis equestris
TGAACCGGTTTAGCAACTGGTTATTTTCTATCAAACAAAAAAGGAATACAAAAAAAGGTACAAAAAAAAGGCCCTCAGTTCTGTGCGAAAGAGGCCTTGTCATCCTGGAGGATATCAAAAAGCTTTGAGGATTCAGGGGCCTTATCAAAAGAAAAGCTATGTAAAATAGCCTTTTGGGCACAAAAACTGGCCGCCTTATTGAGCTCCCTAGAATTAAAATAAAAGATAACTTGTTTGTACTGGCTATGAAAAACAAAAGTGTTGCAGAGCGTCGACACTTCCTTCCACATTCTTAGATTGATGGCCTTCCTCAAATAGTTCGTAACATTAACTTTGTCGCCTTCAATGATACTACCCCTTACCTCGGTCATCCAAGGCTTCAAAAAATGACAGATAGACAGAATGGCTTGCATCTTCACAAATTCAAAGTCCCAATGCGGAAATTGGTGGCAACTAAGATAATCATCTACCCGATAACAAACCGAATAACAATTCCCATACTTGCACAAACATTAGAATGTAGCGCACGATCAACATTGGCCTTAAGCCAACTTGAAGTGGGGGACACTAGAAAAGGGGGTGTAATAGTCCACGCATCTGACTTGTGCCCCAGTGCTCGAAAATGACAAAGGAACGTGTCTTGGTTAAAGCTTCAAGAACTATCGCCGCCATGACAGTGGGTGTAGCAAAAACCCGTCCATGTGTTTTGGCCATCCACAATCTCCAACATTGATAAATAGTATGACAGTAAATGCGTGCCAATGGTATTTGAGAGCAAGAGGGGGTCGTTAATTTTGAGATAACACCATCGAATGATCTGAAATCCAGGACAAGGACTCCCCATTTGCGCAACATTTGCAACACATTAAAAACAATTAAATATTTAATGGAAATATGCATCCGCGTCAGTTTTCCGGGGCTGGGGTAGCTTCGACTTCATTCGTCAAAGTTTCTGGTTTCTCATAGCCCGGAGCCAAGTTTGCCATGTTAAAGGTAACTGAAATATGGTAGTTTCCTAGTAGGTTGATCGTATAGGTATTAGCATTCCACAACACATCTTGATAGAATAAATATGCATTCTCTTTTGGGACATCTTGAGTTGGAGTTGTATATGGATATAGGTTCCCGCAATGAACTCTTGAGGCCTTAAGTATGAAATCTTTTTCTACTTCTCGTACTCAGCGGAATGTAGCTGATAACCCAACATGTGAGAGAACAAATATTGGGTGGAATGTGTGCCAGGATGCATCATTTTCATTAGTCTAGCAACCACTTAAGAGAGACATCTTCTTGACTGATAGAACTTGGATCCCATTGAAGTATTCTTTTCCCCATCATGCTCCTGAGTCAAATTTCAAAGTTGTGGTTCATCTCTCCTTTCTGGACAATATGATGATGGGTGTCATTTTGAGCC
>NW_018234937.1:0-586 GCF_001263595.1 Phalaenopsis equestris
AAATATGTTTTATATTTTTGGAAAATTTCTCTGAGTTTAGGACACCAAGAAAAGTTTATTTTGTATTTTTATGATGTTTTCTTGATTTTTTAGAATTATTTTGGTGAAAATTCTTTTTTTAAGCCTTAAAAATCATTTTAAGGTTTAAAAATAGATATCTTTATTTTTAGACCTTAGAAAAATATTCCAATGATTCCTAAGTGTTTAGGAAATTATTTGGAACATTTCCATGAATTTAATACTTTACGATTTTTTTATTATTTTTAATTATTAAAAATAATTAAAAATAACCTAAAAATCAAGTTTTTATTTTAAATATATTTTTATTTTTATTAAATCCCCCTGATATCAGAGAACTCAAAAAATTAAGTTTGGTAATTTTTGGAATTATATTTTGATTTTTAAAAATCATTTAAGTTTCAAATGTGATGGTCACTTTTAAAAATCAATAAAAAATATTAAATGATCTCAAAATGACTTGAAATTCTTATGTTCTGACTCATGAGCCATAGTGGAGAGCAAAAATCAAGTGAATTTGATCTCTGTGTGCCTCAAATTAAATGTTTTAAGTAAATTAGAGTTTGCT
>NW_018234938.1:0-226 GCF_001263595.1 Phalaenopsis equestris
TTGTTGTTGTTGTTGTCGTTGCAATTGTGGTTGTTTCTACTATTGTTGTTATTGTTGCTGTTGTTGTCGTTGTTGTTGTTATTGTTGTTGTTGATGATGATGTTGTTATTGTTGCTACAATTGTTGTTGTTGATACTGCTGTTGTTGTTGTTGTTGTTGCTGTTGCTGGTGCTCTTGTTGCTGCTGCTGTGTTGTTGTTGTTGTTGATGTTGTTGCTGTTGTTGTT
>NW_018234939.1:0-545 GCF_001263595.1 Phalaenopsis equestris
AGTTTGCCTCTATAGGGAACTTGGAACCCAGATAATATAAACCCCATCTAATTTTTATATTAGGTAAGGGAAATTGTCAGCAAATAAAACAATTTCGCAGACCAAACAGATGTCATGTATTTCTTAGTTTATTTGGTTGAGTCTCATCCTCAAGTCTTGTGTTTATCTTTTAAGATAGATATAGGATTTGAGGTATAGTGTTCTTTCATTTAAACTATGAAAAATATGGGGTCAGTTTAATCTCATATTTTTTTAAACTTAAATATATATGTAAATTAAATGTCCTTCCGAAGAGGGCAACTCCTTAATAAAAAAAAATAGTGCCGACAAATTCTGACGACTCTGCTGGGGACTGGTTCCTCTCTCCATCTTTGATCAGGTGGTTTGTTTTTCATATATCGGCGGGGATCGGTGGTGTGTCTATGTCCCTCATGGGCCAGACAACCATTCTTCTGTTGACTTACTGTGCTAATTTCTTCTTTGAGTCGGTATAGTCAACTTCTCTTGAAGTCCAGGATCGTCTGCTTAACCATCCTTAAGCAGAA
>NW_018234940.1:0-575 GCF_001263595.1 Phalaenopsis equestris
TTATGAAACTTAGTTTTTTGAGTTCTCTGTGATTAGGGGTATTTTCTAAAAATAAAATAATATTTAAGATAAAATTTTCATTTTTAGCCTAATTTAAATATTTAAAATAATTAAAAATTCATAAAAATCACAAAAATAATAAAACTCATCAAAATGTTCTAAATTGTTTCCTAATCAATTAGGAATAGTTAGAATATTTTTCCTGATTTTCTAAATAAAGATATTTTTTTTCAAAGCTTAAAAATAATTTTTAAAAGGCTAAAAATAAGTTTCCACTAAAATAATTTCAATAACTCAAATAAAAATATGAAAAATATTAAATTTTCTCCTCTGAGTTTTATGACCTTAGGGAGATTTTTTAAAAATATAAAACTTAATTTTCACCACTTAAAATATTTTACTTTTATTAGCCCAGAATTTAAAATAATTTTGATAAATCACAGAAAATTCAAAAAATTATGAAATTTTATCCAAAGGCTTCACTGGTCTAGGTATACCTCCAGTAAAAATTTCAAGGGATTATAATTTACCTTGGTGATATTAGGAATTTTCTTTGAGAAATCTTATTTTTGCAT
>NW_018234941.1:0-745 GCF_001263595.1 Phalaenopsis equestris
AAGGCCTTAAAAAGTGAAATTTGGCCAACACTCCTCAGAAGAAGCTTTAGGTGAGCGGGAAATCAAAAGTTTCAATATAAAGAACTTTTTGATTTCAAAATTCTCCTGATAAGATCCTTAGAATATTGAGGTTCAGAGAATTGTTAAGTGACATTGGGATGACTGATAAATCAGTAATTGATTTAAAGACATCTCCAAAATGAAAATATTTCCTTGACACCTGGATACGAATGACGAGACCTATTAGGCTAAGGGTGAGAATAATTAAAGGAAAGGGGCTAGGGAAGAGTACTTAAGGAAAATCCCACCTGGACCTGAATTTTGCAAACATCATGTTTTACATGGTATAGCTGGTCATGAATCTAAGATGCAGGAGACAAAAAATATATAATGGCTTATGAGAGCTCCTTATACCAGAGTTCGATTTAGTATGTTACATCAGATCATTCTTGATAATGGCTTATGCAGGAGACAAAAAATATATAAGCCAATAAAAAATATGAATGACATGAAAGACTCTCAGCAGCTCCGTGGGCATGTTGTACAACATAGTGTACACCCACCTTTTTCTACACTTTATATGTCAACCCTATGGGTCTGACAGTCCTTCCTTTGGAAGTTGACTTGCCTTTTGGGCTAGGATTCTGCCCACCTCTTTTTACTCTTCATGCGTCGACCCTAGGGTCCCGAGGTCCCGGTAGTCCTTCCTCTGGAAGTCGACTAGCCTTCTTTGTGGACATGTTGT
>NW_018234942.1:0-848 GCF_001263595.1 Phalaenopsis equestris
CTGTTTTAAAGCCTGCTGCGATGGCTTACCCAATGTGACATTTTCTTGCAACCTGCCGACGGACAGTAACGCCCGTAACGTCGCTCCCACCATCAAGTTCGGAGCCAAATTTGAAGACCTCGAGGTTATCCTCGAGAAAGCCCCATTCGTGGTAATGAAGATCGCTATCCCGGAAGTTCAAGAGCCGTCTACAGAATTCAGTTTGAGCTGCCTTCAAGACTTCCCTACCAGTAAGAAAGCTAAAGCTGTCGTCATTAAGCCTGCTATCCCCGCTGCTGCTAAGGGAAAAGAAGTGATGGTCGTTGAAGATTTGACTAAAGGATTAATTGTTCCACCATCTGTGTTTGAAATCGGGTCAAGCTCAAAGATAGTACCACTGACCCGAACTCAAAGGAGGAACCGCAATAGGAGAGTTTGGATGGCCATCACAGCCCAGACACTTGAGAACACACCTGATGAGAAGGAGCCTCATCAAATTGAAAAGGTATTACCAGAAGTCTACCCACTCCTGCGAGGAAGTAGATTCCATCCTCTGACAGATACTGATGGATATGAGAGTATCCGGAAGATTGCTGCTGCATTACCATCACCTCATGGACGTGGTGAGAAGGGAAAGAAATTCAGCTCCATCACCCGAGTTAGTGCAGTCTTCAGAAGGCTTGCTATTAAAGAAGGATGTACTGTTAGTGAACTACTTAAACGAGTGGGACATGCGATTCCCCCTCATATGAAGAATGAAATTTTGAAGGATATTAAGTCCGCTAGGAAATCTCGTAGGTCTATTATAGAGTCACCCACCCGTGTTCCCGTCTGGCTCCGTTTGGGAAACCGAGACGATACTGTTATGA
>NW_018234942.1:1182-1523 GCF_001263595.1 Phalaenopsis equestris
GATCCTCCAGATCTTAAAACGATCAAGGAATCGATAATTGAAGAAAAAGTTGAGAAACTCAGGATTGAGATTTCCAAGTTAGCACGAGAACACGGAGTTTCCGTCAATAGTGACAACGAGGATTTTGATTACGGTGATTACTTGGAAGAAGATTTCATGGATGTCCATGTGATCGAAACCAGAGCTGCCACATCTGCGCGTGAGGCATAACATCATACGGAAGAGAACGTCGTAGATGAGCTGCGTAGGGTTATCCTCCTCAGGGATGAACAAGTTTTTCTACTGGAGAAAAGAATAGAAGAGATAATTGCAGCTATGACCGCCATGGCCACCATTTAGGG
>NW_018234943.1:0-273 GCF_001263595.1 Phalaenopsis equestris
TTAGTTCTTTTAGTTACATTTCTATTAGATTCATTTAACCCCTTTTAAATTGTCTTTCTTACTTTAATTTTTGTAGTTTGATATTATGATTTCTGTTATTACAATAAAAATTTCCATCTTCCGAACTAAGACTTGATAGTAGTAAACTAGAATTAGCCTACCAGATTTCTTACTGCTCTTCTCTGTGGGATCCATACTGGGGATTTTAAAGAAAGCCCTATATCACTTGAAGCGATAAGTGTACTTGCGTAGAACCACTAGTGTGTGAACTAT
>NW_018234944.1:0-645 GCF_001263595.1 Phalaenopsis equestris
TTCTTCTTGAGATATCATTGTTGAATCTTTTGGTTTCTTTTCATCTTTGTCGGTTAGATCTAAGTTGATGTCGAGCAGTGCACCATGACTCTCGAGAGTTGGCTCTTCGTTATCAGTGCTGTCGTGAGCAATATCGTTGATGTCTTCTTTAGACTTGACAACCAATTCATCGGACTCAAGTACGATTTGAGGATCATTTTTAGGATTGAGATCGCAACTAGCTTGGTTATAATGAGTCACATTATTACCAGAAATAGTTAAAATGTAGCCGAAATCACAACCATTATATTCATAAGACCCCGGAGGGACAAAAAGATAATCATACAAAGTCAAGGGTTCGAGGAATTTCTTCCCTGAATCCGAGAAAATCAATCTAGTAGAGGCAGCCCCTGTCCTACCCCCCATGTTATCGATCTTGGCAGTGGCGCTCTTCTTTTTCTTGTTCTTTGTCCTGGACGATGACGAATTTTTCGATGAAATCTTCATCTCGGGCTCGGTATGCTGTAGACTCTGAATGGAGGCTTGTTTTGATGCAGACTGTAGCTTGCTCAGTATCTTCTTGGATGATCTGCTCCATACCTCAGTCCAACCTTCTTCGGTATTTATAGATGCTTGTTTCGATGAATCATGCATTTGATTGAGGAC
>NW_018234945.1:0-369 GCF_001263595.1 Phalaenopsis equestris
AGGACTTTAAAGTGACAGCTTAAAGCCCCCAACTTAGTTTATTATTTTGGGTTATGATACGAGATGTTAGCCCCCATGCGAAGGGAATCGAGGGAACTCTATAGTAAGAGCTAGTATCTTCCCTGCCTAGCTGGTCTTCAAAATTATTCAAATTTTAAATTAGCCAATGATCTTTATAGCATCTCGATTAAGGGTAAAGAATATTATTGCACCTATTTGGCACAACACAATATGCATACTTCCACAACATAATTCTTATACTTATTACTAATTTACGATAAGGGGAAAGATATTTTCTAATTTAGTGTTTTTCTTCTACAAAAACTCAAGTTAATTTTTTAAGTTTGTTCTGTTTTTGTCAAAATATTA
>NW_018234946.1:0-1492 GCF_001263595.1 Phalaenopsis equestris
ATATCTTAGAGTACGGAGAAAGATAAAGGAAACTAGTCAGAGTTCATGTGAAAGATACAACAAAGCAAAAATTTCATATATAATAGAAAGTTCATAGAACAATAATAAACAAATAACACTTATTTGAAACTCTTTCTCAAACCAAATCCCTTGTAGCCTCTCTTAGGAAACGTAGGAAGAAGAATTCTCTCACTTTTCTTCCTCTTCAACTCTTCTTACAGAAGAATTCACACTTAAACTCACCACAAAAACTCAAAACTTTTAAAATAATAACTAACTAATAGTGTGGAATTAATAGTGTGGAATGGTGTGGAATGTAGGCGTGGGAAGAATACAACTGAGTGAGTGGAGGAATGTGAAATGGTGCAAGGGGGGAGGTGGGTTTCTAATCAAATTTTGACCCTAGATAGTGCCTAGTGTCGGTTCTCCAATAGGTGTGTCCAACAACTCTTTAAAAAGCTTCCAAATTTGTCGAATCTTCTAGAAACAGGGTCTGTACTGACACTGGCGTCGTCGACACCAGAGGTCATTTAATTAAATCTGTCATCTCTGTCAAACGGTGTCGTCGGCGCCCAGTCTGGTGTTGCTGGCGCTGAACAATTTTTTAAATCTCTATTTTGACTCCAAATTTCATCCTTTTTGCTTCCTTTTGCTCAAAGTTCTAAAAATCAACAACCTACAATAAAACACAAAAAATACTTTCTATTAAAGTGCAATATCACCAAAAATAAGTATAAAATATGAGTCTAAAATTGCATATATTTTTGTTGTATCAAAATCCCCAAAAACTTAAATGTACTTGTCCTCAAGTAACTCATTTACTACATAAAAATATGACTCATGGTAAATATTTTAACTTCTAGATTTTCATATCTTAGTTCACTAAATATAATAGCATTACTTAAGAAAAATTCAAAATAACTCCAGTTAACATTAAGGGTATAAGAATATCTAGCAATCAAGTCTAAGATTTCTGATTCTCTATTCTTTTCAAGTAAAATTGCAAATTATTCATATTAAAGCCACTTAGAATATTCATATGAAAATGAACTTCATGAAACTTTACTAGTAAATATACTAATACTTAAATATAAGTTTAGAAAATGTAGACAAGTCTTCTTCTTTAAGTTGATTCAAGTGAAGCCAATTTTTAATTAGGCATCTCCTTGAGCTTCTCCTCACATCTTTTTTTTTCTCTTCTTTTTCAGGATCATTTTCAAAACTTTTTCTTTTATTTTCTTTTTCTTTTTTTATGTGAGGATTACTATATTTACATAGCTTTTAATGATTTTGAACTTTACTATCCTCTTCTTAAAGTTAAAAACTTTTCACATTCCTTCACTTTATAAATTTATATTAGCTTTAAAGATTTTTCATAAATTTTTAATCTTTTCTTATTACATGAATTTCTAAGATTTTTAATATTTCAAAAATACAAATTTCTTTAGTTAAAATAGAAAGCATAGTCTTATTCTATCATACCAAATATCTT
>NW_018234947.1:0-479 GCF_001263595.1 Phalaenopsis equestris
TTATGCTTTGTTCAAGAAAATCATCCTTGAAACTTCTAAGAACCCACTAAGTTATGAACTGTGGTATATTTTGAATTTAAGTCATTAAGGTTTCATTACTACTTGGCAGCTGTTTCTTTTTACTTCACACTTTAAAAATATATGCGTGATTATGAATGATAACATTTCAGCGGAGGCAGCGAAAAGATAACAAGTACGCATTTAGAATTTATTTATTGTCATTTATTGTCATTTTATTACTGTCATTTACCATTGCCTTCTAATATATTATGCATGCTTGGTTGAAATAATTTTCAAAAGTCAAAACAAACAACTTTCAAAATTAAGATAAACCAAACAACTTTCAAAATTAAATTAAGATAAACATTTTTCAAAATTAAAATCAAACTTAAACATTTTTCAAAACAGCAAACAAACATATTACGTTTCTTTTGAATTTTGTTTCTTTTGAATTTACAAGAGTCCCTCGGATGAGGTAA
>NW_018234948.1:0-1115 GCF_001263595.1 Phalaenopsis equestris
TTTAAGGCTTATATTTGGTGATATTGCATTTTAAATAAAGGTGTTTTCAATTTTTGTTGTAGGTATACTAATTCTAGGCATTTAAAACTTAAAGGGAATAAAAAGGATGAAATTTAGAGGCAAAAGGTAGTATTTTTAAAAGTTCAACTGGCGCCTACGCACCAGGATCTAGAGAAGACCTCGCCTAGGTGCGCAATTTTGGCGCATAGGCACTAGAGAATTATTTTCTCAAATACATTGAATTTTGATGGATTCTGAATGGGTGCCAAAGGAGAATCTTGGGAAATTTGTTCATACATTATAAAAGAGTGTTTTATGTCAGAAAAGGTGGGGGGGCATGTGTATCAAGTGAGTTTGAGAGTTTGGAAAGTGCTAGAGAAGACATTCTTTAAGAGTTGTAAAAGGAGAGGCCATGTGAGAGATTTTTTCTTCATTACATTTCTAAGAGAGAATTGAGTGTTATTATAATAAGAGAAAGTGATTCAAAGGAACTTCAAGGGATTTGCCTAGGGAAGAGATCGATTTAAGTTGTTTTACTTTACTTTTTTTTGTAAACTTATTTTTATATATAAAATTCATGTCTTATTGTATCATCCTCATGAATTCTGAGTAGATATCTTTGTCTTTCTCCCTACCAAGAGATATAGTCATGTGAAGAAACAAGATTGTTGTGCAATATTTTAATTTCATAATTGCGATGATTCAAACTTTGAACTACATTTACTTTTCAATATGAACAATTGAATTGTTAAAACGTGTTGTGAAGCATACGATCCGAGAGGGATACGGATTCTACAACCAAGTAATAATCAAATTTGATTTCATGGATGAGAATGAAGTTCATGGGATTGAGTGCAAATAAAAAAGGAAATATTCATTGATGGGGATAGAATTGGAGATTTTAGGGTGACAGAAAAATCCCTATTTGGTCCAGGTGTTTGGAAACTTAAACGAGAAGTTAGCCCTTAGGCGAGTAGAACATGTGAGCTCTGGAGTGAGAGGCAGTATCTTCCCACACTAACCGTAGATTTGGGGACCAAACACTGGATTATCCAATGTTCTTTATCACTTGTAAAAAGAATAGAGAATATATATACTCTTATTTGACACAATAT
>NW_018234949.1:0-254 GCF_001263595.1 Phalaenopsis equestris
TGCCGTCCATCCTCGCGTGTATTGAATGGACGGTGTAGATCAAGTCGGATGGTCATTCAGGACAATATGGTGCGATGCGTGGCAGCTGTCTTAGAAGGCGGCGTCAAATAAGAGCGCGCAGCGTGGCTTTTCGACGGATCCGAGAATCCAGTCAGCCCGCGGTTTGAATAAATAAATAGGATATTTAAAAAAATCAGAAAATGGCTCCTAAACTTTAAAAATCCATATCTTTGCATAGAAAATTCACAAAAATA
>NW_018234949.1:673-899 GCF_001263595.1 Phalaenopsis equestris
ATTTTTGTTCTCCACTGAGGCTTATAAGTCAAAAAATTCACCATAAAAATTTTTAATGATTTGGAAATCATTTGATATTTTTAATTGATTATTAAAGATCATCATTATAGTTAATACTTAAATGACTTTTAAAAATCAAAATAAAACTCCAAAATTTATGAAACTTAGTTTTTTGAGTTCTCTGACATAAAGGAAATTTAATGAAAATAAATATATATTTAAAATA
>NW_018234950.1:0-407 GCF_001263595.1 Phalaenopsis equestris
TCTAATCCTCATTTAAATGAAACTTGATTTAACCTGTCACTACTAAGTTCTTAAGACCTACGTGAGTGTCTTTATTAGTTCTTAAAAGGTTAAGCTTTAGGTGGTCATGATTCATGATTTGAATTTGGTTTGAAAATAGAGGTACTAAATTGATTTAATTATTGACTTCAAAAGTCATACCCCTAAGTCCTGAGTTCATTTTATTTTAATAAACTTCCAAATTTTACTAATTTATAAATTTATTAACTTATCTTTTTAATTAAGAAAGTGAGGTTGGTTTCTACCAATTAACTCTTTGTGTTTCAAACATCCAAATAAATTGATTAAGATCAGAGGTTGTCCATTTTCCTCCTTGAATTAAGCCTAAATGTTAATTAAGGCTAAATTTCCAAAATTACACATTTGCC
>NW_018234950.1:495-847 GCF_001263595.1 Phalaenopsis equestris
GGTCAATTAAGACATCAGAGGAGAAAATGTGATTTTTGAAAATTTAATTTAATTTATATAATTATTTTCATGAAAAAATAGGATTTTTCAAAGAAAATTCCTAACTTGACCAAGGTAAATTCTAATTCTATGAAATTTTTTCTGGAGGTAGACATAGACCAAAGAAGCCTTTGGACGAAATTTTATGATTTTTTGAATTTTATTTGAATTTTAAGAATTATTTTAAGCTATGGGGTATTTATTAAATATAAAATATTTAAAAATGGGGAAAATTAACTTTTATATTTTTGAAAAATCCTTCGAAGGTTAGAAAACTGAAAGGAGAAACTTTTATATTTTTTTGAGTTTTATT
>NW_018234951.1:0-2109 GCF_001263595.1 Phalaenopsis equestris
GGTCATTTAGGATGTAATTAACTATAGGGGCTTCCTCTTATATAATAAGCATGTCCGAATCCAGCATAATATAAACCCTATTTAATCATTTATATTAAATAGGGGAACTTGTCGGCAAATACAAAGGTTTTGCAGACCAAACGGACGTCATACTTTCCTTAGTTTATTTGATCAAGCCTCATCCTCAATTCTTGTGTTTATCCTTCGGGATAGATACAAGATTTGAGGTACAGTGCTCTTTCATTTTAAACTACGAAAAATTTGGGGTCAGTTTGATTTCATACTTCAACGTCCTTCCAAAACGGGCGATGGGATTTTGATTCCAGTGACCGACAGCTTCTTACAGGCAACCCCACAACCAAACTATCCCCGAAATAATGCCGACAATGCAATAAAATAAAAATTAACATTGAAACAAAATTTTGTATCTCGTAAATTTTTGTGAGTCTCTTCACAGACATTTCAACAAAATTTTGCACTGTACGAACTTATACAGACGTTCTCCGCACTTTGAAAAATTTTCATAATCTCTGTGTATACAAATCTCAGAAAATTTCTTCATATTCCTTGCATGAGTAAGATCTCAGCAAAATTCCTCATCAATACGAATTGAACCTCAACAAAATTTCAGTTCTTTGGGCTTGAGGTCCCGATTTGTTTCTTTACCAATGTCAATCTTCATAAATTCTACTAGTCCCACAAATTTGAAACACTATATTTTAGAGGATGAGGATTTCACATCCGATTTTGCATTGCTTAGTAATGATTCACATGATATTTTATGATATTTTAGAGGATGATTAGAGGATGAGAATTTCACTTATGATTCTACATTGCTTAGCAATAATTCACACCCAATTTTAGAGGATGAGGATTTCACATCTGATTCTGCATTGCTTTGCAATGGTTCACACGATATTTCAGAGGGTGAGGATTTCACATCCGATTTTGCATTGCTTTGCAATGATTCACACAATATTTTAGAGGATGAGGATTTGACATCTGATTCCGCATTGCTTTGCGATGATTTACACAATATTTTACAGGATGAGGATTTCACATCCGATTCCGCATTTCTTAGCAATGGTTCACACGATATTTTAGAGGATGAGGATTTCACATCCGATTTCGCATTTCTTTGCAATGGTTCACACAATATTCTAGAGGTTGAGGATTATATTATATCTGATTCCGCATTTTCGTAGGAGTCCCTCCTATCACAATCTTTCAAATCAACTTACACGATATTCTAGAGGTTCAAGATTTCATATTCGATTCCATGTTGCCTTAGGAGTCCCTCCTATAGAAATCTTTTAAATTAAATTGCATGAGATTCTAGAGGTTGGGATTTTATATTCGATTCCGTGTTGCTTTAGGAGTCCCTCCTATCGCAATCATTCAAATCAAATTATACAATATTTTAGTGGTTGAGGATTTTATATCCGATTCTGCGTTGCCTTAGGAGTCCCTCCTATCGCAATCTTTTAAATCAAATTACATGATATTCTTGAGGTTGGGGGAATAAGCCCTTCGATTAATTCAAAGCATCCTATTCTCAACTTTTGAAATCTGTTTTAAGACCATCTTAAATGGATTATGGCATCTGATTTTTATTCCAGAATTTATACCCAAATTTCAAATCCCATTTTTTGAGTCAACACCTAAATCCTAATTCTTATCCTCCGGTATGCCCGCAACCTGATAATTTGAAATCCACTTTCTAATCCCCAGCAAGATTTTGAATCCTCGAATTTGATCAAATATTCACCTGCTATATTCCCTAGTGGAAGCAAATAGCACACACAATCCCACACCACTTTTTTGTCTCTCGACTTAGGAGTTTGTATCAGTTTTGTTGATCTTGTTGGTCAACGCCAATACGCGCGGTGTGCTTGCCCAATACACCCCGCCTATTGGGGGTCCATTTGGTGACCTCACTTTTGATTGAAGTTTTGTTTTTCCTCTTTAGTAGCCTAAGGTCTAGCCATAAAACTTTTCTATTGACTATTCTTAGAAAATTAGATATGGACCCTCACCATTATAAATTCTACACTCCTCTTTACTTAACTTGAAGTTCCACATATTGGTCATAACCTCTAGCACTTAGTT
>NW_018234951.1:2184-21660 GCF_001263595.1 Phalaenopsis equestris
AGTGTTCTTCTAGGGCTAAGACACTCACTTGCACTCACTCTCACCCACAATCACTCACAATCACTCACAATCCTAAACCTAAAACTTGTTAACTTTCATCCCTTAATCTTTTGGGGACTCATGTAGATGGTCCCCTAAACCCACTAGTCCTGAGCTGGGGTTTAGCTAAGACCAGTACATAGAGGACTCAAATGGGGTTTCCATTTGTTCATAGCTCATATTGAGTGGTTAGCACCCCAATTCTACCAAAAATATCCAACTTGGCCTTTTGACCCCCAAACCAACCCAAATTACCTAAACACCCCCAAATCCCAAAGTTGGTCAAAATCCTCAAATCCATCCAAAATACCCAACTTTGTTCAAGAGTCATTTTAAATCTTTTGAAAGTACCCAAGCTACCCAAAACTACCCAAAAATTCCAAATTTACCAAAATACCCCAAAAATTGCCAATATTACAAAAAAGCCCCTCGCACAACAATTTTTCCCAAAACCTCCAAAATTACTCCAAATGTCTCCAAAACCAATTTGGACCCTTCAATATAACCAAATTTGGCCAATTTGACCATTTTGACCAAAACTCCCAAATTGCCTTTAAAGGTCCAATTTCCCAAAATTTACTTCAAATGTCCATCAATTTGGTCTCAATTTCTCCCAATTTCAATTATAATCTAAAATTCACCTTCCATATGACCAATATAAACCAAATCCAGGCTCAATTGGCCCAACCATAATTTGAGCCCAATTTCAACCTAATTCCAGAACCCCCAATTTGCCCCAAATTGACCACGTTCCCAAATTTCACCAAATTGATTGCCTTAATCCCAAAATTGGCACCCAATTTATGTTGAAAACTCTTCATGAGGTTTGTATTGACCATTTTCAACAATCAATTTGGACTTAGACCAAGGCTAACCAAGTATAGACCCAAATCTTGCCCAATATACCCAAATTGACCAAATCTCCAAAATCCTTCAAATTGACCTACCATGTGAACTCAAAATCACTTTCACCAAGACAAGCTATGGACCAATGGATCCCCAGATTAAGGGATTTTACCATTTTTTGGATCTAGCTTGAAATCATCACTTACCCTTGGGAGATAATCATCATTAGCCACTCTTGATTTCCCTGAGCCAAGAGGTGACCAATGGCTGGCTGGCCAGCCACCTTGGTGGCTAGAAAACGGCCAAAACCATGGCCAAGTTATAGGGTTTTCACCCAATTCAAACCTAAAGGCCAAATCAGCCCAGCTGCTCATTGGAGCTTCTCTGCCTTCCACATAAGCAACCAAATCCCCCCCTCAATTGGCCTTGGCAGCCAGCCTAGGCCATTTTATTTAAACTCCCCCTCCATGGCCAAAAAATGAGAGCCTGAAAATCCTTGGGAAGACTCTGGAAAACTTCTTAAGATCTTCCGGGAGCCCTCTTGAGCTTACCCAACCCTCCCCTAGCCACTAAAAGTCATTCTTCGAGTTCAATTTTGGAGATCAATTTTAGGGCCGAAACAGGACATCCTCCAAACCTCCACCAAATTCAAATTAAGTGTACCCACACCATCTTGCCCATACCATCCCAACATCAAGAGAAGAAGATCCCCCACAAATGCCCCATCATCCGACCACCCTAAAAGCCTTGGTCAAATTTAGGTCTAGGCATTTCACCACGACCAGAGGCTCAATCCCTAGCCTCCGGCTCTTAGGACCCACAAAAAGCTTCTATAAGCATCCAATCAAGGCTACCCCTCTTGGACTAAGGTATTCAAAGTTAACCCTAAACCGAGCTTCTTTTAATTACTCATGAATATAAGGTCAATTTAAGGGTTCATTAACCGTATGGATGTGTTCTACTAGTCAATACGAGAATTTTTAAAACAATTTCACTCAATTTCATTGAGAATTTTGTGAAGTATTAGTGTTTAAAAATGGACGGTTTTCGGGTCCAGTTCATTTGGGACGATGACCCATGACCGTCAGATCGAGCGTGTATCGATTGGGCGGCCCTGATCGCATCGGACGGAGCACGGTCTGATAGGGGTGGAGATGAGCTAGCTGGCAGTGCCTAATCAGGCAGCGACACATGGCCTGTTCGACCCGTATGAGGTTGCCATGGATAAGTAGAAAAATAGTGGCTTTTTCTTATTTATTTAATCCTCAAAACTTCAAAAATACATAACTTCGTGTAGAAAAATTAGAAAAATAAACAAAAATACCCGCTTGTTCAGTGAAAAGAGGAGAAGAATGTGGATTAAAAATTATGTCAATTTAATGAATATTTTATTTTTAAAAAATTGATAAGTGTTAGGAGTATTTTAACTCTCCATGCATGTAGACTTATCACCATAGCTTGAATTTTTGGCATGTTGTAGCCTCTGTCAAGGGAACATTCTCTGATTTTTCTAAAGTTAGAGGAGACCTCTAGATAGAGATCCATATTATTTAAGTTTATGCACATTATTTGCTTAATTTAAAAAATAATAATTAGCATGTTGCTTATAAAAATCTAAGAAAATTTTGGAAGGTTTACTATGACCAGAGAACCTTAATTTTGGAAGGTTTATGATTACCAGGGAACCTTACTGAAAATTTTTCGTGAGTCAAGTCATTTAAAATGCACCTAATTTTCACATACACTAAATCAATAAGATAATTAATTTTGGAAAATACAAAAAACAAAATGACTTGATTTTTTATCTCCAATATTTTGTAAGATCCATAGAACTCCCCATAAAAATTTCAAAGCATTTTGATTACATTTCATGGTCTAAGTTGATTTTCCAAGTTAAATATCTTTTTTGGCATTTAAATGATTTTTTAAAAATCAAAATATAACTAAAAAATTTAAGAAAACTTATTTTTTGTGTTCTCTGTGATCAAGCGTATTTTATAAAAAAAATCGTATTTAAAAATAAAAACTTTATTTTTAGCCTATTTTTAAATATTTAAAATAATTAAGAATTCATAAAAATCACAAAAATAATAAAATTCATGGAAATGTTCTGAATTATTTTCTAAGCACTTAGAAATGATTCAGATATTTTTCGTGATTCTCTAAATAAAGTATGGTATTTTGAAGCCTAAAATAATTTTTAAATGGTAAAAAATGGATTTCCTCTATAATAATTGCAATCATTCAAAGAAAAATAAAAAAAAAAAAGATAAAATTTGGTTCCCTAGGTTCTCTGACCTCAGGGAGATTTTTTAAAAATGCAAAACTTAATTTTCCCCATTTAAAATATTTTATATTTAATAAATACTCTAGAATTTAAAATAATTGTAATAATTTAAATAAAATTAAAAAAAATAATGAAATTTGGTCCAAAGGCTTCTTTGGTCTAAGGTTACCTCCAATAAAAATTTCAAGGGATTAGGATTTACCTTGGTCAAGTTAGGAATTTTCTTTGAAAAATCCTTTTTTTGCATGAAAGTAATCATATAAATTAAATCAAATTTTTGAAAATCACATTTTCTACTCTCATGTCTTAATTGACCCATGAATGAGGTAGGATAAAAATTTCAAATTTATTCGAATTGAATTTGACAAATTATGAAGTGATAGAGCCTTAGGGGCAAATGTGTAATTTTGAAAAATTAGCCTTAATTAACATTTAGGCTTAATTTAAGGAGGAAATGTGTAACCTCTGATATTAATCAATTGATTTGATGTTTTAAACATAAGGGGTTAATTGGTCAAAACGAATCTCACTTTCTTAATTGAAAAAGATAAGTTAATAAATTTCTAAATTATTAAAATTTAGAGGTTTATTGAAATAAAATGAATCAAGGACTTAGGGGTATGACTTTTGAAGTCAATAATTAATCAATTTAATACCCCTATTTTGATGTTCAAATAAAATCCAAATCCGGAATCATGATCACCTAAAGCTTAATCTTTTCAAAGCTAATTAAGATACTCACCTAGGTCTTAAGGGCTTAGTAGTGACTTAGCTAAATCAAGTTTCATTTAAATGAGGATTAGAAAAGTAAATATCATTGAAAATTAAAACAGTTACGTGCTCCAATAACACTAACTTGCTTCTTTAAGAGTCTTCACCCACATAATTTTCAAAATTAAATTACAGATAATAATTACCTTACTCTTAGGGATAATTGAGACATCAATGTTCATTGATCATTAGGGTGTTTTATAGGAGGGATTATTAAGCAACATAATAAGTTTAAAAGAACTCCGGATTTTCCACCAGGCAGTGAAAGAGTAGCGCGGACCTGCTTCTTTCTCTAGATATGTTGGATACCTCGGAGATCTAATAAACTTAATATGTTTTACTTAACAACATCATCCTTAATTAAAATCCTAAGGACCCACCAAGATATGATCTAGAGTTAGGTAGGTTGTCAAAATTTTACTTCCTTGTCTCATATAAACTGCCTTAACATGCCTTTTGAGTTTCAGGTGGTGGAACGATAAGACTCGCCATGTACGCTTTTACAGTTTTCAGCGTTATCTTTCTTGTACTTTCATACTGTGCTTTTATACTTGCAAACTCGCTTGCTAACCGGTGTCGCTCTAATCAACTTTAATATGCCGCTATAAAATTTAAAGAACTTCAACCATAAGGCCACTTTATTTGACATTATAACTTAACACACTAGAAAACTTAAACTCGTCGTGGTAGAGAGCTTGGAGCTAGGATGGTGGGCAGCCCGACCATCTTCAACAGCAAAACCTGTCTTCCCTAACTAAACCAGTCTTTCTTCCTTAGAATTAAACAACAAATCCATAGGACTTCAAGGTTTCTTGCTTAAGCAACGTAAATCCTCACCTTATCTTTAGGCCTTTGTATAACCCTACTATACAATATAAGCCCTAACTCGTCTTAGGATTCCGTGGTTGTCGTCTATCACGACCTAAATCCTCACATCTTCCAAGCTATTTGTGTGATCATTTCACACGAATGTAAGCCCTAACTAATAAAATTGGCATGTCGAAACACTTAAACTTTTCTCCTTAAAATTGAAACGAAACATTAGGATAGCTTGGGAAGTCACCGAGGTTCTCCTCTGGGTTTATGACATCCCCTAGTTCTTCCTCCTTTGGATTCTACAATAAAATGTTCCAAATTTGAACAAATCCCTTTTCACACCTCTATGTCTGATCTCATTGAAGAGTCTTACCTTTTGAAATTCCTTGAAGATAATATTTCCTGATTTTTATTGAGAGTCTTCTTAGGTGACTTTGGTCATTTAAGATGTAATTAATTATAGGGGCTCGCCCTTATAGGAAACATGACCGAACCCAGCTTAACATTTCGGAATCAGTCCCTAACTTCTGATTCCCTCCTGTTGAGGTCGATCCCTAACTTTCAAATCCTCTTCTTACGATTGATCCCTAAATTTCATTTCTCATTTTGTAATCAGTCCCTAACTTCTAATTCCCTCCTTTTGAGGTCAGTCCCTAACTTCTGATCCTCTTTTTAAGATTGATCCCTTAATTTTAATTCACATTTTAGAATCAGTCCCTAACTTTTGATTACCTCCTTTTGAGGTCGGTCCTTAACTTCCGATCCCCATTTTCAGATTGATCCTTAAATTTTAATTTTTACTTTGGAATCAGTGCCTAACTTTTGATCCCCTTCTTTTGAGGTTAGTCCCTAACTTCCAATCCTATTTTTGAGATGAATTCCTAAGTTTCAATTCTCACATCGGAATCAGTCCCTAACTTCTGATTCTCTTTTTTCACGATTGGTCCTTAACTTCTTTTCCTCTTTCTGAGGTTGATCCCTATATTTTAATTCTCATTTAGGAATTAGTCCCTACCTTCTGTAAATCCTTATGTATTGGATTAGCATGCTAGATTAGATACTGCATTATGGGCATACAAAACTGCTTATAAAACTCCTATTAGAATGCCACCATATAAACTTATTTTTGAAAAAAAAAACATACTACTTACCAGTAGAATTGGAGCAAGAAGCATTTTGGGCTATCAAGGAATATAATTTTATTATAAAACATGCTAGTGAGAAATTATTGTTGCAACTCAATCAACCTGAGCAGATTAGAAATGAAGCATATGATAATGCAAAAATCTATAAAGAGAAAATGAAAATATGGCATGATCGAAAGATTATTAAAAAGAATTTTGAACCTGAACAAGAAATTCTATTATACAATACAACATTGAGATTACTTCAAGGAAAATTGAAATCTAGATGGTTACGACCATTTAAATTGTTTAAAGTCTATCATTATGGAACTTTTGTTATTAAAGATCCTAAAGTTGGAAAGATATATAAAGCATTATTATCAAGGGCGCATGCCACAATTTAAAGATATTTTTCTATTAAGTGTTCCTCATTAAACAATGGTATGTCAAACTGACGACGTTAAACCAAGTGCTTTGTGGGAGGCAATCCATAAATAAATAAATAAATAGATAAATAAATAAATAAAAATATAAATAAATATATATATATATATATATATATATATATCTAAATATCTTCCTATTTTGTTTAATAAGTTTTTTATATATTAAAAAATAATAAATTTTTGAAACTTACAAAATTTTATATTCATAAATTAAGAGAAATATTGGTTTTGGAGGAAATTTTGGAATTGAATTAAACCAAGAAAATAAGAGATGAAATTTTGGCTACTAGCACAGACAATGCCCGTGTACAAGAGCCATGTCACCAACAGCGCCATTGGGAGTGTCGACAATGTCCCATGTAGTTTCGTGAGTTCACGACAAGATTGGTGGACTTTGGCAAGATTACACTTGGAAATAACCACTGAAAGGCAATTTTAAAGGCATTAAAATTGCCTTGGATGAACAAAAACTTCCAAAATTTGAAATCCATGGCTTCCAGCTCTAGAAATACTTCTAGGTATGGAGTTTTCAATAGAAGAATGTTTATTAGTTTTGACGCGTAGAGATTATATGATAGTCCTTACAAAAAAGAGACTTATCAAGGAGAGAGCCTTTGTCAATCGTGGATTGATTAATCCAAGTTCTTAGATTGATAAAATCATTGTACAGAGACATCAGGAAGTTTTATGCTACACTATCGCTACAGTTTTTGTACCAGTGGTAAAGGAATTCTATGTTAACTTACAAGGAATTACCCAAGGAGTCGTCTTCGTTTGAGGTAAGGTTGTACCGTGTACTTCGCCTCGAATTAATTATTTGTGCATGGTAGAAAACGTGCAAATCTATCATTATACAAATTTAATCTCAAAGATAGATATAATGCAAGATGTATAACATTTTTTAACTGATGAAAATGATAATTGGGAAATTAGAGATGAGGGATACGTTAGTTTCTCCGCTTCACTACTTAATCCAATATTAAAACAATGGCATTTATTCATCTTTGCAAAATTACTCCCAACCATGAAGATTAGTAGAGTTACAAAAGAAAGTGAAATTTTAAACTATTGCATTCAAATAGAATAGCCCATTGATGTGGGATCGATTAGTTTCAAATATATTATGAGTATTATTATGAATGGGTTTATATATGGACTAGGGCATCCTTCTACAACGTGCTTACTTTACAGTCAATCTCAAGTGCCATATGAAAGTTGGGAGAAACTATTATTACCCAGGGAGCCCATGACTCCTATTGAAGAAAATTATATTGGGAATGGGAATGAAGCATTGGATAATATTTTGGGTCATTCATCACATTCTTCAAAACCATTAATGCCACAAACAATTGGAAGCTCAATTGCTCTTGAGAAGAAAATGAAGAAATTGGAAATAGATTCAGAGCAGTATGAATGTCATAGGAAATCTTAACTACTTTTTAATCACTTAGATTGGAGGATGAATGAGAACTTTGATCATGCTAGAACAATTGAAGTAGGTTTTATGCAGTTGTTCAAGAAAAATGGATGGATCAATGAAAATTTGACTGATCAATTCTCGTACCAACCTTTCTACAATTTGTACATCCATTGCCAGTCTGTGGGAGATATTAGAGGAGAAGAAAGTACTGAAGATGAGGCAAAATAATTGAATAATTTGGACTCTCTACTAGTTTAAAATACTTATGTAATTAATGTGATTGTGTATATGTTATTAATGTGATTGTGTTGGATTTAATTTACTTTACTCCGTACCGACCCTTCTACTTGCTTTAGAACTCTATAAACTTTGATTACGTATACAGTTTTGTGTCAGTGTTCTAGTGTTATGGCTTGATTTTGATGTTGAATTATAATTTAGTTTGCTTTATGTATGTGAAAGTGTGATTAGAAAAGCGTATTTGTAAGAACTGGATTTTCATATATAAATGTTAGATTGGTGTTGTTTGTGAAAATAATTGTTTGTGAATTATTTTAAGATGAAAATCAGAGTTAACAGTGTTAAAAAGACTAATTAGACTTTGGAGTAAATTAAAAGAAAGTTAAAAATTGAATAAATTGAAAAATTAAAATTTTGGGCATTGGCGCCGATAACGCCCTCAACCCGAAAGTACCTAAATCCCTTAAAATTCACGATTTTCACAGTAAAAACACCTTTTTATCCTTTTGGTCACCTTCAACCTCCGGTTTGTGCACCTAGGGCTTACTATTACTAGGATTTGAGGCCATTTTAAGGCAAAAGAATTTCAAATTTTATCTTCTCTTAGTAAGAGCCACACTTTGAACCAAAGAGTTTATGCTTTTTACCAATGATTTATCTTACATTACCAAGATCCAAAATTTTGAAACTTTTTGAGAAGATTTTGAGAAAATCCTTTTGGTGAAGAGCTCTTAATTAGTATATTTAAATTTAAAATGTTCCACATTGTGTTTTTCAAAATTTTAGAAATTTATTTAGATTCTATCAAATTTTCTTAGATTACTATAGCACCGAGAATGAGCAAGAGAAAGAAAAAAGTGGATTATGATGATCAAAAGTTTGTCAACTACAAGACTAACATTTATTTCAATAGTTTGCTTGTAACTAAGAAAGTAATTATGGATCGAGGATTGAAAAATTTTGGTGGAGAAGTCGAAAGATTAATTAATGCTTGACAGAGGGAGAGTTTTTGTTACTTTACTGCCGAGGCTATTATTGGTATAGTGATGGAGTTCTATGCCAACTTTAAGGAAACTTCTGAAGACTACATTTTTGTTCGCGGGAAAATGGTAGAATTTAATTTAAGAAGAGTTAATGAATTTTATCAGTTAGAGGATATGTATAGCTGTCAGTACAAATTATCTTTTGCTACAAATGAGGCCTTAGATGAATTTATTTCTTTTCTTACTGATGGAAGAGGCTCTTGGAAGGTGAAGAATAATGTTAAGGTAAACTTTCCTCTTTGAAGGTTAATTGTAGGATCTAAGGCCTGACATTATTGTATATATGCTAGAATGATACGAAGAAATAATCATAGTGAGGTTACAAAGGATAGAGCCATATTGAACTTCTGTATCCAGTAGATGAGAAGGATAAATGTAGGTTATATTGTTTATAGAAAAACTGGTTCTATTATTTTGGGAGTGACTACTGGTGATTTAACACACTCTGCCTTCATCTTCACACTGTGTGAAGAGGCAGCATTTAATTTTATAATGGATGAAGAGAGGATTGAACCTCCAAAACTTATTGGGCTTGCAATGTCATGTTGGATGGAGATCTGGAAGTAGGAGTAGGGATATTCCTTCTACTTCTAGTACCCCTACTCTACAAGGACTTATAGAGCAACTAATGATCCAACTGGGAGATTTCTTGACAATGGAAAGCAGAATGGAAAATATAGAGGCCAGAAATGCACATAATGATTATTTGACAAGGCAGAAGTTTGAATATGATGCTGCTTATGATGATGCAAAGGTTAGATACATGAGGGGTGTAGTTCAGTCTCCTACTCACCCTGCCTTTACCACGTATCAGCAGGACAACTTTGGAAGAAGAAGAAGATGATGACTGATGATGTTTTAGTTTTATCTTTTGTTTAGTTTATAGTTGGTTGTACTTTATTGTTGTTATTGTTTGTTTTAAGAGTGTGATACTTTGCTTTATTTTAGGGGATTGTAAAACTATTTTTGCATTGAAATTTATTTTAGTACTATTGTTAGTTTTTAGTACTTTGTTGAATGCATTTATAGTAACTCTTTCTTAGTAAATTTTTATATGTATTATGTGTTATTTAATGTTTTAAGTCTTGTAGCTTTTCATATTAGCACCTGCAATATTTCAGAGTTAAGTTTCAATATCAGAGCCTTCAATAGGTAAGTCTTTTCTTTATGTATGAAATGCTTTCTTTCACCCATTATTTTTTTTTATTTTTTAGTTTTTCATGCTAAATCTTTTAAAAATTTAAGTTTGGGGGGTGGGGGGAAGAAAAATTCCTTTTTAAAGAAATAAAGTTAATTTTATTTGTCCTCAATTAGTTATATTTTCAAAATTTTTAAATTTAACATGACCTTTGGTACTACAGGATAACTTAGATAACTATATTTGTGTTTCTAAATATATGGCAAACTTAAGTAAAAGCTTTCAATAATAAAGGCTAATTTTAAAGATTAAGTTATTTGGTAAAAGATAATAAAACAGTGAATTTCTATTATAAGAAAAGGAATTTGTCTTTTTGAAGTATTAAAAAATCTTAGAGATTCATGTAAGAGGAATGAATAAAACTTTATTAAAAATCTTTAAAGCTAATATAAATTTATAAAGTGAAGGAATGTGCAAAGTTTTTAACTTAGTGAAGTTCAAAATAATGAAAGGCTATTTAGATATAGTAATCCTCACTTAAAAAACAAAGAGAAGAGAAAAGAAAAAAGATTGAAAATGATCCTGAAAGAAAAGAAAATAATAGAAAAGAAAAGAAAAGAAAAGGATGTGAGGAGAAGCTCCAGGAGATGCCTAATCAAAAATTGGCTTCACTTGAATAAACTTAACGAACAAGGCTTGGCTACATTCTCTAAACTTATATTTAAGTATTAGCATATTTACTAAAATAGTCTCATGAGGTTCTTTTTCATAGGGTTATTATAAGTGGATTTAATATGAAAATTTGCAATTTTCCTTTAAAATAAGAGAGAATAAAAAGTTTTAGACTTGACTGCTAGGTATTCTTATACTTTTAGTATTAACTGGAGTTATTTTACATTTTTCTTAAGTTATGCTACTATATTTAGTGGACTAAAATATGGAAATCTAGAAGTTAAATTCTTTGTCATGAGTCATATTTTTATGTAGTAAAGAAGTTACTTGAGGACAAGTAATATTTATGTTTGAGGGATTTTGATGCACTAAAAATACATGCATATTTCAACCTATACTTTATAGTCAATTTTTAGTGATATTGCACTTTAAAGGAAGGTATTTTTCATGTTTTATTGTAGGTTGTTGATTTTTAGGACTGGAAGCAAAAAGAAAGTAAAAAGGTGGAATTTGAAGTCAAAATGATGTTTTTCAAGAAATACTCAGCGTCGACGGTGCCAAAATGGACTCTGATGGCACAGACTTATAGAATAAAGGCTGGACTATCCTCAGCACTGATAATTCCAGGATCTACGTCGACGACACCATTTAATAGAGAGCATTGAATTAATTCACAGGCCAGTGGCACCGACGACACCAAAGTTAGTGCAAGACCTGTTTCTAGAAGATTCGACGAATTTGGATGCTTTTTGAAGAGTTTTTGGATGCATTTATTGGAAAACTGACATTAGGCTCTATTTAGAGTAGAAATTGATCAAAAAAGAGCTTCCTTCGACCATTTTCCACTCTCTTCCACTCTATTCCACAATCCCCACAGCCACTTAGAGTCCATTAGTCATTTTTTTAGTGTTTTGAATTTTTGTGGTGAGTTTAGGTGTGAATTCTTCTCTAAGACTGTTAGAGAGGGAGACAAGTGAGAGATTTCTTTTTCCAACATCTTCTAAGAGAGGCTACAAGGGATTTGCTTTGAGAAAGAGATTTAGATAAGTGTTGTTTGTTTATTATTATTGTATGAACTTTCTTTTATATATGAAATTTGTTTTTTCTTGTATCTTTCTCATGAAGTCTAAGTAGTTTCATTTATCTTTCTCCCTACTCTGAGATATGGTGAAATGAAAAGATCATTTGGATGTTCCAATTTTAAAATATAAAATAAATTATGATGGTTTTTTCAACTCCGTTCTTAATTTACTTTTTAATCTGGCCAATTGAATTGTTAAAATAAGTTATGAAACATATGATCCAGAAAATGGAGTATGAGCTCTACAACAAGAGTTAGAATCACATTTAATTCCATGAAGGAGTATTTTGTTCATGAAATTAATTGCAAATAAATAAGGAAATTTACTTTGTTGGGTGTAGAATTGGAGATTTTAGGGTGACAGGCTAAAATCCCCATTTTGGTCTTAGTGTTTAAGAACTAAAGCAAGCGTTAGCCTTCAGGGGAAGGGAATTGGGACCTCTGAAGTGAGAGCCAGTATCCTCCTAGCCTAACTATGGATTTAGGGACTAAACCTGAGATTATCCAATAATTTTCTATAACACTGAATCAGGGTAGTAAATTAAAATTGCTCCTATTTGGCACAATACATATTTAAACCATTTTTCTTATCTCATTTTACCAAAAAATCATTGTAGTGGGAAAGATGCTTTTTCATTTTAGAAAACTTCATCACATAAAATATAGTTTAGTAGTTAATGTTTAAACTTTACATTTTAGTTTTGCTAGTAGTTAATAAATTAGTTCTGATAGTATCTCAAACAATTATAAATTAGTGATAGTAATTTTGTTTTATTTCGATGAATTTCCTAGTTACTTTATCATTTTAAATTTAAACCTTCCTCGTGGGATCAATATTTGGTGCTTAAATAGAATGTCTTATATTACTTGATAATGATATGTATACTTGCGTAGAATCCTAACATAAATTGCTTAAATTTCTTATTCATAAAATAATGCATCAAGTTTTTGGCATCGTTGTAAAGCGGAGTCAACTTTATAAATTTTACACAACTATGTTTTTTAGATCATTCAGCCTTAATACAACTCGGGTGCACTTTCAAAAAGTATTAGGAAGATAGAAAGTGATGTGTAGAATCTCCTGCACTTGATTGGGAATATTACTGAAATGCTAGATTAGAGACTGAAGGAACATTTTGAACATACAGGGCGTATTGAAGATGGTTTGGTATGTATTTTAAGAAATATGCTTGGATTGAGGAGGAAAATTCAACTGATGAATTTCCATTTCGACCCTTCTACAATCTGTATGTGCACTACCAATTGATGGGAGATATCTAGGAGGACGATGGTGAAGATGATGTATGATCTTAATTTATGGACGAAATATTTTGTGTAGTATTTTTGTTTTAGTTTATTGTGTTGGATTGCATTCCCTTTCAAATGAACACTATCTATGTTCGTGTTTTGAATTTTGATGTTTAGATTTCAGTGTTGGGATGTTGGTTTGCTTTAGAACACTGAATTTGATGTTTTTTGGCTTGAAAACAGTTTGTTTGTGTTAGCGTGGGGTTCGTAATAGCACGGATTTTATATATATCTGAGTTTTGTGTTATTTGTGAAAGTTTGGTGTTAGTGTGGTATTTATATATGCTTAGAAAGATTTATTTGAGTCAAATAGAGGTTGATGTAAAGCGGTACAGAGCATATTTCCACAAAAATCAAAATCTAGAAATTTGAGCTCTGGCGCATCATGCGCCAGATTGGTGCATGATGCCCCAACATATAGAGCCTTGACACATGATGCCCCAAATTGGCGCATGATGCTCCAAAGGTCTGAACACGCTATATTGCCTAGCAAAATTGCAAAATCGCACGACAAACTCCATTTTCACTACTTGGGTCATCTTCTACGATCAATACTATGGTCTTGGGCATCACATTGTGGGAGAAAGAGAAGGATTCAAAGGCTAAAAACTATAGATTTCATCTTCTCTTAGTAAGAGCTTCACTTTAACTTAGAAATCTTTTATTTTCACCATGGATTTTGGAAGATTCGAAAATTGGACTTTTTGATGAAAAAACTTGAAGAAAACTCTTGGTGAAAAGTTTCTTACCAAATAAGCTTGCTTGAGGAGTTAGATTATTTATTTAGTAATTTATTTGGACTATATTTGGATATTCGTAGAATTTTCAAATGGCTCCCAGAGTTAAGAGAGGAAGGAGTTAAAGATTGATGTTTTATGAGTCTTGTTTAGTTGTTTTGATGTCTCTTTTTTGTTTGTGTTTGTATTGGGATGTACTTTTATTTGAAACTTGTTATAGTAAAAAACTTTTTATGTTGTGTTGTGAACTAAATTTGTAATAGTAATTGTAGACTTTCACTTTTTCTGCATTTTTTTAATTTTCAAATTAGCTTGTCAATTTAGTTTTTCAGCTTTTGTATTTATGTTTTTATTCTGAGTCAGTTCTCTAAAATATATTAAATTTTTTTTAGTGCTTTAAAGCATCTACGTAGTTTTACAGTTCGTACCTACAGTATACCAGAGCCCAGTTTCATAGTCAGAAATCCTCTAAAGGTCAGTTTTTATTTTCTTGCATTTACTGTTTTCTTTCACCTGTTAAATTTTATATTCAAAATTTTTTTAAAGTCATTAAAGAACTTAAGTTTGGGAAAAAGAAAAAATTATTTTGAAAATTAGTAAACTAAATTTTATTTATCCTTAGCTATATTTTAAAATTTAATTTAACATGGCTTGGGATATTAAGATTTAACTTAAAATGACTTTACATTTGCTTATAAGTATTATTTTAAATTTTGGTAAAGAGTTTTTAATAATGAAGGTAAATTCTAAAGTTGAAGATATTTGGTATGATAGGATAAGACTATGTTTTTCTATTTAAAGTAAAGGAAATTGTATTTTTGAAGTGTTAAGAATCTTAGTGTTTCATGTAAGAAGAAAGGAATGAGACTTTATGAGAAATCAAGAAGTAATATGAATTTATAAAGTAAAGAAAGGTATACAGTTCTGACTTTAAGAAGAGGACAGTGAAGTTCAAAATCATTAAAGGCTATCCAGATATAGTAATCGTCACTGGGAAAAAGAAAAGAAAAGAAAGGATTGAAAAGATCATAAAAGAAAAGAAAAAAATGAAAGAAAGGAAAAAAATTAAGAAAAGAAAAATAAGTGAGGAGAAGCTTGAGGAGATGCCTAATAAAAAATTGGCTTCACTTGAATCAACTTAAGGAATGAGCTTTTTTACATTTTCTAAACTTATGTTGGAGTCTTAATAACATTCCTAGTAAAGCTTTCATGAAGTTCTTTTTCATATGAATGCTATAAATGCCCTTATTATGATAAATTGCAATTCTTCTTGAAAAGAATAGAGATTCAAAAATCTTCAATTTGATTGCTAAGTATTCATAGACTTAGAACTTGAATCTATGTTGTTAATAGCTTTTTCTTAAGATTTGTTATTCTATTTATTAAACTAAAGTATACAAGTTATAAGTTAATCTTTATCCTAAGCCATATGTTTTTAGGTAATAAAAGTGTCACTTAAGGACAAGTAACATTTAAGTTTGGGGGATTTTGATACACCAAAATAATATACTGTTTTAAGTGCCTATTTTATGCTTATTTTTTGTGATATTACACTTTTAAGAGTGGTATTTTGTGTTTTTGTTGCAAGTATATCATTTTTGGGCATTTGGAGCAAGAATGGAAAAAAGGACGAAATTTGGAGCAAAAAGAGCCAATTTTGGATTCTGGCGCATCATGTGCCAGATTGGTGTATGCTGCGCCAAAATCCAGAGAGTTAGCAGATGATGCACCAGAAATGAATTTTTCAAATTAAGGTTGTTTGAGATGACTTTTGCGCAAATTTTAAAATGGACACTTGTTCTACAAACCTCTTGGAGTAATTCAATGCATCTAGACACATTAGAAGCTTCTTTATGAAGGATATGACTCTTGGATCAAATGACACATCTTTTGAATTCAAAAGTGTTGACTTTTTGAGGAACTTTTGGATGGAAATTTGAATTCTTTTCCAAAGGAGGCAGCCCAAAATAAAAGAAGAAGACTTAAAGAGGCTAAGGGGGGACAAAAAGAAAAGGCTTTCGGGGTGTGCTGTGAGAGGTAGAGAGGGATAGAAGAGGAGATTTTCTTCTAGGTTTGTAAGAGGAGAGGGAAGGTGAGAAATTTTTTCTTCATTACATTTTGAAGAGAGAATTGGGAGTGATTATAAAGAGAGAAAGGTCTTAAAGGGAACTTCTAAGGATTCTAGAGATTTGCTTGAGAAGGATCGTGAGATAAGTTGTGTTTTTTATTTCCTTTATTTTGTAAACTTGTTTTTATATATGAAATCCTTATTTTTTCGTATCGTTCTCATGAATTATGAGGAGTCTTCTTTATCATTATCTCTACTTTGAGATGTGGTTTTATGAATAATTGATTTTGTTTTCTATGTTTTTAAATTATAATAATTTGTAATGATTTGAACTCCGACCTTCATTTACTTTTCAATCTGGCCAATCGAAATTTTAAAACTTTTTGAGAGACATATGTTCTTAAATGTGATATGATTTCTACAACATAAGGAGAATGACAATTGATTTCATGGGAGAGTATGCCATCCATGGGATTGGGTGCAAATAAATAGGGAAATATATTTTTTTTGGAAGTAAAATTGGAGATTTTAAGTTGGCAGATTAAAACCCGCAATTAGGTTCAGTTGATTGGAAACTAATGCGAGATTGTTAGGCCTCAAGGGAGGGAGTAGAGGGAGCTTTAGAAGTTAAAGACTGCCAGCCGATATCCTCCCAGCCTAACCAACGAATTAGGGACCAAACTTGAGATTAGTCAATGTTCTTTATAGCACTAGGATGTGGGTAAAGAATAATATTGCTCCTATTTGACACAAAAGAACTTATATATATATTTTCAAATGATTTCAATTTCTTCACAAAACATATACTCACTTTAAAAGGAAAGGACGCTTTCTTAAATTAGAACTTTCTGTCACAACAAAAACTTTTTTTAATTTTTACAATTTTACTTTTGAAATTTTAGTGTTTACTTTAGTTTAATTTATGTAATCTTACATCTACATTGTAATTAACATTCACCTGAGTAGACAATTTTCAAATTTCACACTTTACTTTTATTTTTTATTTTTATTATAAAATAATTTCCATAGTTTACTTTATGATTTTCCAACTTCCATGTGGGATTGATATCTAGGACTCAATTAGATCCCTTTATTACTTGAACGATGCATATACTTGTATGCATATACAAAAATACAAGGTTTCTTAGAATATCAACTTTAATGCTTAAATTTAGTCAAACAATTTTTAAGTTTTTACAGTGGGTAAACACGATTTTTATATAGTGTGGATATGATTTTGTCAAATTTTTATTAGCATTTAATTCACCTAAATTAAAGCAAGTTATATACGTTTAATCAACTATAGAAATGTACAAATTAAGTCAAATCATCATGACATTTTTCCTAAGCTTCTCTGAATATAGGAAACCTACTAAACTTATTCACATAATTTTCTAAGTAGTATTTTAATTTATGTAATTAGAATAAGTTCAAATAGCCATCCTAGCTTGAAAATTAAGGTTAGAAGCATAGAGATGCCCTCTGACCTTGGAAAAACCATAGAACATCCCCTCTATCACAAGGGATGAACCCTAAAAGTTTCAAGCCATGGTGAGCAATGTTTGATCATAATGAATTAAAATACTCTAGAGAGTATTTAATTCATTAAAAATTAGATAGTTCACAAGTAATTTTTATTTTTAGTCCACATTATTATCCTTTGTTCCATGAGCAAAAAGGTATTTTAATTTTAATTTATAATTTTTCTAGAGAATGATATGGATTTTTGAAGTTCAATCATTTAAATAAATCCAAAAAAATTCATATTTTTCTAGTTAAACACGCGACGCCACATCATCCTCATCTGTGTTGAACTTTACAAACAGCGCTCCTCTATTTAACACTACCAGTTACCTCAACTTCCACGCAGCCTGCCTTTTCATTCCAAGCATTCGTTCGACTTGATCTCCTTTGTCCATTGAATAAAAGAGAAATCAGACGACTTTTCTTCATCGTCCCCAACTGACCTATACCTTGAGCCGTTCACACTAAAACCTTAGGATTTCAAGCAAGAAACCTTCATCTACTCAAGAAGGACATATCTATATGGCTTATAAGGTATGAAATACAGCAAATATGTATGGAGAAACAAAATAGACTCGGATTAAGGTTGAGCTTCAATACCTTTGCCTGAGAGGGGAGGACTAAAATAGATGGTTGTAGTAGCTTTGATTGAGTTCAATGAACATCCAGATGAAGGCTAGGCCCTAGTGAAATATCTAAGTATGGTTTTGATCAAGGTCGATTTAAGGTGTTGGTTTACATCTATGTTAGAGGCTGTTTAGGATGGGGCTTTCATGTGAAATCAAATCCTCTCACTGTGGGGATGATGTGTGCATAGATAATAGGAGTTTGGTGGATTGTGGAGGTGTGGGGTGATACACCAAAAATATATGCATTTTTAGACCTATATTTTATACTCATTTTTGGTGATGTTGCACTTTAATGGAAGGTATTTTGATTTTTTCTTACAGGTTGTTGACTTTTAGGGTTTAAAGCAAAAAGAAAGCAAAAAGGAAGAAATTTGGAGCCAAAATTACATTTTTGAAGAAATGCTCAGTGCCGAGGTCAGCGCTGATGACGCAGAACAACTGAAGGCTAGAGATTTTTACACAGCGCCGACGGCGCCAGAACAGACCCAAAGGCGATGCAAACCCCTTCTCTAGAAGGTTCGATGTAATTGGATGATTTTTTGATGAGTTTTTGGAGGCGCCTCTTGGAGAATCGACCTTGGGCTCTATTTGGGGCTGAATTTTATCAGAAAAAGTGCTCCTCTACGTTTTTCACTCCTCTACATTCATTTGTCGCACCACACCATTTCATTCCACTACCATATTAGAGTCAATTTTTTATTTTTCTTTTATAGTTTAGAGCTTTTGTGGTGAGATTTAGTGTGAAACTTTCTGTAGAGTGTTGGAGGAGGAGAAAAATGAGAGATATCTTCTTCCTTCATTTCTAAGGAAAGACTACAAAGGATTTTCTTTGAGATAGATTTTTTAGATAAGTACTGTTTGTTTATCAATGTTGTATGAACTTTCTTTTATATATGAATTTTGTGTTTTGTTATTTCTTTCTCATGAAGTCTGAGTAGTTCCCTCTATCTTCTCCCTACTCTGAGATATGGTGAAATGAAGAGATAATATGGATGTGCCAATGTTAAAAAGTAAAATAAATTACGATGATTTTTCAACTTTAAACTTAATTTACTTTTTGATATGGCCAATTGATTATTAAAATGTGTTGTGAAACATATGATCCAAGAAAGTGAGTTTGAGTTCTACAACAGGGTGAGGATCATATTTGATTCTGTTGAGGAGGATATCGTTCATGGAATTAAGTGAAAATAAATAGGAAAACATTCTTTGTTGGGTGTAGAATTGGTGAACCTTTAGGGTGACAGACTAAAATCTTCAATTCAGTCTTATTGTTTAAAAACTGAA
>NW_018234951.1:21752-34942 GCF_001263595.1 Phalaenopsis equestris
TAAACACTGAGATTAGCCAATGATTTGCTATGTACTGAATCAGGGTAGAGAATTAAAATTGCTCCTATTTGGTACAATACATATTATGAACATTTATCTCATCTCATTTTACCAAAGCTTCATTGTAGTGGGAAGGATGCTTTTTCACATAAAAATCTTTGTTACATAAAAATAGTTGACAGATTAGTATTTACTGTTTTAAACTTTACATTTTTGATTTGATAATAGTTTAGAAATTTAATTTTGATTACATCTCAACAATTGAAATTAGTGACAGTGATTTCAATTGACTTTCTGTGAATTTCCTAGCAAATTTATCATTTTCAATTTAAACTATCCCCACGGGATCGACATTTGGGGCTTAAATAGAAAGTCTATTATTACTTGATAACAATACATATACTTGCATAGAATTTGAATATTAATTAATTATACTTATTTAAATTTTACACAATTTATCGCAAAAAAAAATCAGATCAAGTTTTTGGCGTCGTTGCCGGGGAAGGTAACTGTTAAATTAAATAGTTTTAATAAATTAAGAAATTTAGAGATAATATATATACCATAAAAATAATATATATATATATATATATATATATTTTTTATTAGAGTGTTTATTTTACTTTGCTTACTTTATTTGTTTATGCGAAATATTGGATTTGAAGGTTTAGTACCTTACGATTCAGAATTAGAACGTACTATTAGAAAAATTCGAAAAAAAATAAAGAGAAATAGAAAAATTACAAGAAATGGCGGATAACATAGATAATCCAAAAAAAGAAAATCGACAAAGACCATTAAAAGATTATGCGAATCCGACAGCAGATGAACTTTACTTGATTATTCAAAATCCTGATATTGCTGGTAATTTATTTGAGCTTAAACCTACTATTATCCAGATGGTACAAAATAATCAGTTTGGAGGATCACCTATTGATGATCCTAACTTAAATCTTTCTAGTTTTTGTGAAATTTGTGCTACATTTAAATATGACAGAGTGTCTAATGATGATGTTAGGCTTAGCCTTTTTTCCTTTTTCATTAAGGGATAAAGCCAAAGCTAAATTCTTTAGCACCTGGATCTGTTAGAACTTGGGGAGAACTATCACAAAATATCTTTGCTAAATATTTTCCACTCTCGAAAACTACTAAGCTTAGAAATGATATTACTTCTTTTTGTCAGTTTGAAGGGGAATCAATAAATGAAGCCTGAGAATGATTTAAAGATCTTCTTATAAAGTGTCCACACCATGCTTTACCAGATTGGATAATAATTCAAAAATTTTACAATGGATTAGTAAGATCACTTAGATCTATTATAGATGCTGCTGTGGGTGGTTCATTAATGTCAAAATCTTTTGATGAAGCATATTCTTTAATTGAAGAAATGGCTACTAATAATTTTCAATGACCCTCTGAAAGGGTAAATCCTAAGAGAGTAGCTAATATTCATGATTCTGATGCAATTTCTATTTTGGCATCTCAAATTACGGCTATTTCTAAAAAAATGATCAAATGAGAGTGAATTATTCTCATATACCCCCAGTATTAGAGGAGAATTCACTAGGACAAATTATTGATACTCAATCATCTTATGAAACTTTAAAAGCTATAAATAATTGAAATAACAATCCCTATTCTAACTATTTTAACCCTGGATGGAATAATCACACTAATTTTAGTTGGAATAATTATAATAATTTGGTGAATCCATCGAGAAATTTGAACAATCAAGGAAATCCTAATTTTCGACCTAATTATCCACTAGAATTTAACTCCAATCCTAAACCACAAGTTAAGTAAAAGAAGTTGATTATGGAAGAAGTGATGTTGAATATGGGAAATCAAATACAAAATCAAGGGGCTACTATTAGAAACATTGAAAATCAATTAGGACCTATTGCTATTGCACTTAGTAATAGACCTTCTGGTGGAATTCTTCTAAGTACTGTGGAAGTTAATCTAAAAGATTAAAATAAAGATCAAATTAAAGCTATTCAATTACGATGTGGAAAAAAATTTGAAACAAGGATCCAAAGAGAAACTGCAGTTGATGAAGAGAAGGAAGAAATGGAAAATTATCAACTGGAAAATTAACAAACAAAGGTCCTTGTAGAAAAATCATTACCTCTATTTCCTCAAAGACTGAAGCGGAAGAATAAAGATAAACAATTTACACAATTTTTGGAAATCCTCAAGAAGTTTACGATAAACATTCCTTTTGGAAGTTAACAATAAATATTCTTTTTGTTAAAGCGTTGAAACAAATGTCAAGTTATGTAAAATTTATGAAGGATGTATTAAACAAGAAAAGGAAGTTTACATATCATGAGACCATTACACTCAGTGAAGAGTGTAGTGCTATTATTCAAAAAAAGCTTCCTAATAAATTAAAAGTTCCTGGTAGTTTTACTAAACCTTGTGCAATTGGAGAAAAGTTTTACGGAAAAGCTTTATGTGATTTAGGACCGAGTATCAATCTTATACCTTTATCAATTTTTAAATATTTAGATTTAGGAGAAATTTCCCCTACTACTATAACTCTTTAGTTAGCTGACCAATCAATAACTTATCTAAAAGAAGTTATAGAAGATGTACTAGTAAAAGTGGATAAATTTATTTTCCCTGTAGACTTTATAGTATTGGATATGGAGGAAGATAAAGAGATTCCTATAATTTTATGGAGATCATTTCTCGCAACAGGGAGAGCTGTAATAGATGTGAAAAAAGGGGAATTAATAATGAGGGTTAATGATTAAGAAGTGAAATTTAATATAGCAAAAACTATGAAATATCCTCCAATAGAAAAAGATAATGAATGTTTCAGGATGGAAGTAGTCGATTATCTAAGTAATGATCAATTTAAGAATGGGTTTGAAGATAAATTGAAGCAAGGAGAAATTTTTGATACTGAAGATGAAATAAAAGAAGATTTGGATTATATTCAGGGCAAATTTGAAGCATTAGATTTACTGAAGAATGATAGCAAAAATCTTATTCCTTTAAGTATTAAACCCCCTGAACTTGAATTGAAGATATTACCTGCTTATTTAAAATATGTACTTTTAGGAGAGTCATCTACATTGCCTGTTATTATATCTTCTGAGTTAATTGAAATTCAGGAACAAAAGTTGATAGAGATGTTGAAAAGTATAAAAAGGCTTTTAGATGGACTTTAGCAAATATTAAAGGAATTAATCCTTCAATTTGTATGCTCAGAATTTTATTAGATGAACAATATGTACCTAAAGTGGATCTTTAGAGAAGATTAAACCCAATAATTAATGAAGTTGTTAAAAAAGAGATTTTAAAGTGGTTAGATGTTGGAATTATATATCCTTTTTCATATAGTGCTTGGGTAAGCCCAATTCACTATGTTCTGAAGAAAGGAGGATTGACTGTTGAAGAAAATGAGAAAAATGAATTAATACCAATAAGACAAGTAACTGGTTGGCAAAATTTCATTGATTATAGAAAACTAAATATGGTCACTAGAAAAGATCACTTTTCTTTACAATTTCTAGACCAAACGTAGGATAGATTGGATGTGAACAAATATTTTCTCTTTTTAGATGGATATACCGAATATCACCAAATTTCAATTGCTCCAAAGGATAAAGAGAATACAACATTTACAAGCCCATACAGAACATTTTCTTTTTGTAGAATGCCTTTTGGACTATGCAATGCACTTTCAACATTTCAAAGATGCATGATGTGAATTTCTAGCAATTTTATAGAGCATGGAGTGGAAGTGTTTATGGATGATTTTTCTACATTTGGGACTTCATCTGAGTTATTTCGTAATAATTTAGAAAGATTTTTAGAATTATGTGGAAAATTCAACCTAGTTTTAAATCGGGAAAGATGTCAATTTATGGTTGCAGGAGGTATTGTTCTTAGGCATAAATTTTCTGAAAAAGGTATGGAAGTAGATCCTACAAAAATGCAAGTTATAGAAAAATCACCACCTCCTAAAAGTGTTAAAGGGGTGAGAAGTTTTTTAGGACATGCTGGTTTTTACAGGTGCTACATAAATTATATGAGGAATGCCTAACAGCATTTGAATTATTAACAAAAAAATTAATCACTGCACTAATTTTTAAAAAAATAACTAAACCTATGCCAACTTTTTGAAAAAGATACGAAATTTGATTTTAATGAAAAATGCATAACAGCATTTGAATTATTAACAAAAAAATTAATCACTGCACTTATAATGGTACCACCTGACTGGGAGAAACCATTTAAAATAATGTGCGATGCTAGTGATTATGCTATTGGGGTTGTATTAGGACAAAGGCACGACAAAGTTTTTAAAGACTATTGCTCAAATTAATTATACTACTACTGAAAGAGAGTTATTTGTTATTGATTATGCCTTTGATAAATTTAGACCATATTCAATTGGAACTAAATTTGTAGTTCATACCGATCATTCTGCTATTAAATACTTAATGCAAAAGAAGGATGCCAAACCAAGGTTAATTAGATGGATACTTCTGTTCCAAGAGTTTGATTTTACCGTGGTTGATAAAAAGAGAAATGATAATCAAATAGCTGATCATTTGTCTAGAATAGAACAGAATAGAAATAAAAATAATAACTAATTTTGCAAAAGAAATTTTAGAAAATTTCCCTAATGAACAACTATATAGTATTGATGAAATGGATGTACCGTGGTATGCTGATATTGTGAATTATACTATAAGTGATATTTTACCACCTGATATGAAAATTCCACCTGATATCAAGAATCCATAATTAAAGAAATTTATCTATGATTCGAAAGACTATTTTTGGGATGACCCATATTTTTATAAACAATGTAAAGATCTAATTGTTAGAAGATGTGTGCCTTATGAAGAAACTCAACAAATAATTGAAAGATGCCATGATTCTGAATTTGGAGAACATTTTGGAACAAATAGATGTGCATATAAATTTTTTCAAGCTAGATTTTATTGGCCTACTATTTTTAGATATGTTAATGAATTTATTAAAACATGTGATAGATGTCAACGAGAAGGAAATATTTCTAGAAGAGATGAAATGCCTCTAAATTACACATTAGAAGTTAAAATTTTTTATGTGTAGGGATTAGACTTTATGGGGCCATTTATGCCTTCATTAGAAAATTTATATATATTACTTGTTGTTGATTATATGTTTAAGTGGATTTAAGCTATTATTGTGCCTAGATGTGACGCTTGGAGTGTTTCTAAATTTTTAATTAAAAATATTTTTACAAGATATGGAATGCCGAAATATTTTTAGAAGATATGAAATGCCGAGAGAAATCATTACTGATGGAGGATCTCATTTCAAGAATAAGATATTCAAAAAATTCATCAATTAATAAGATATAATGCATAGATTCTCTATTGCCTATCATCCTCAGACTACTGGTCTGGCAGAAATATCAAATTGTGAAATTAAACGCGTTTTAGAAAAAAACTGTAAATCCTTATAAATTAGATTGGTCAGCTAGACTAGATACTGCATTATGGGCATACAGAAATGCTTATAAATCCCCAATAGGAATGTCCCCATATAAATTTACTTTTAGAAAAACATGTCATTTAATAGTAGAATTGGAACATAAAGCATTTTGGGCTATTAAAGAATTTAATTTTAATTTAAAGGAGGCTGGTGAGAAAAGTGTTGACCTCATTTTTTGTTGAGGTTTAGTTTTTCCTCTTTAGTAGCCTAAGGTCTAACCATAGGACTTTCCTATTGACTATTCTTAAAAAACTAGAAAAGACACCCTCACCATTAGAAATTCTACCTTCTTCTCTGCTCAACTTGAAGTTCCACATGTTGGTCTCAACCTCTAAATACTTAGTAGGTGTGGTCACTATGGCGGAAACTGAAGATGAGCCACCCTTAGGACTGCTGGACCTTATGTTTGACCCTAGATGTTGTTCTAGGGCTAAGTCACTCACTTACAATCACTTGCACTCACAATCACTCACTATCCTAAACCCAGAGCTTTCTAGGCTTTGGTCCCTTGATACTTTTGGGTGACTCCTGTAGATGGTTCCCTAAACCCATTAGCCCTAAGCTAAGGTTTAGCTAAGAAGACTTCATAGAGGACCCAAAATGGGTTTTCCATTGGTCCATGGCTTATTGAGGGTGGCTGGCACTCCAACTCTACAAAGATACCCAACCTACCCTTTTGCCTCCAAATTCCCCAAAATTACCTAGATACCCTTGGGACCCCAAATTTGGCCAAAATCTCCAAATCTAGCCAAAATACCCAACTTGATTCAAAAATTATTTAAAACACCTTGAAAACACCCAAAATACCCAACATCCCCAAATTGGCCAATTTACCAAAATACCCATCTATAGCCCAAAATCCCAAAACTTCCAAAAATTCCTAGAAAATCTCAATAAATCCTAATAATTCCCAATTTCATTTCTCTCAACTACCACATGACCCAATTTGGCAAATTTGACCATCTTAAACCAAAATCCCCAATTTGCCCAAATTACCAAAATACCCCTCTATAGCCCAAAATCCCAAAAATTCCAAAAATTCCTAGAAAATCTCAATAAATCCCAAATATTCCCAATTTTATTTTTTGCAACTACCACATGACCCATTTTGGCAAATTTGACCATCTTTAATCAAAATCGCCAAATTTTCCTTTAAAGACCCAAATTTCCCCAAATCCAACTCAAATGTCCATCAATTTGATCCCAATTGACCCCAATTTCAATCCTAAACTCAAATTTACTTTTTATATGACAAAAAAAACCAAGTCCAAGCTTAATTGGACCATGATTTGAGCCCAATTTTGATTTAAGTCAAAACCCCAATTTTGACCATTTGACCTAATCTCATCAAAATGAACCCATACTCAGGTCAATTGGCCCCAATTAATGTTTCAAAATCTTGATAAAATTCCTACACATCAAAATCAATCATCTATTGGCCTTGTCAAAGCCTCAAATCATTTTGATTTTGGCCTAAATCTAAAATTCCTAAATTTAGCCCTAAATTGTCTAAGTCCCCAAATTTCACTCAATTTATATCTTAAACATCCAAATTGCCATCCAATTCATGTTGAAGACTCTTCATAGGGTCCCTATTGACCATTTACAATAATTAATTTGGACTTAGCCCAAGTTTAACCCAAGCTAGACCCAAGCCTAGCCCAACGTGCCCAAATTGACCAAATTTCAAAAATCCTTCAAATTTACCTACCAATTGAACTCAAAATCACTTCAAAACTTCACAAAAAATCTTCATTCTTTACCAAAAATCTTAAAACCAATCATATACACAATTTTGATCAATAAATTGGGTCAATTTATATGGCTAACCTAGCCCAAACCCAAGTTTTGGTCATTTGAACTCACTTGAACCCTTTCACCAAAAATTGACTTAACCATATCTAAGTCACCAAATTAACTCCACCACAGCCATTAGTTGGGCTTAGACCAGTCCAAACACCACGAAACCACCATGAAAAGCTATGGACCAATGGATCCAAAAATTAAGGGATTTCAACCCATTTTTGGACCAAACTTGAAATATCTCCAACATCATCACTTACCCTTGGGAGATAATCATCATTAGCCATCCCTGACTTCCCTGAGCTAAGAGGTGACCAATGCCTAGCTGGTCAGCCACCTTGGTGGCTGGAAAATGGCCAAAACCATGGCTAAGACAAGGGATTTTCACCCAACTCAAACCCAAAGGCCAAATCAGCCCAACTGCTCATTGGAGCTTCTCTGCCCTCCACATAAGCAACCAAATGCACCCCTTAATTGGCCCTAGCAGCCAGCCTAAGCCATTTTATTTAAACTCCCCATTTATGGCAAAAGAGAGAGAGAGCCAAAACAGGACATCCTCAAAACCTCCACCAAATTTAAATTAATTGGATCCACACCATCCCAACATCAAGAGAAGAAGATACCCCACAAAAGCCCCATCATTCAGCCACCCTAAGTTGGACTTCGACCAAACCCCCAAATCGACCTTGGTCAAATTTAGGTCTGGGCATTTCACCACGACCAGAGACTCCATCCCTAGGCTTCTGGCACCCACGCAAAGCTTTTACAAGCATCCAATTGAGGCTACTCTTCTTAGACCAAGGTATTCAAAGTTAACTCTAAACCGAGCTTCTTTTAATTATTCATGAATATAAAGTTCATTTAAGGGTTCATCAACCGTATGGATGTGCTCTACTAGTTAATACAAGCATTTAAAAAAAAATTATTCAATTTCATTAAGAATCGAGTGAGATATTAGCATTTTAAAATGGACAGTTTTTGGGTCCAGTTCATTTGGGACGATGACCCGTGATCGTCAGATCAAGTGTGTATTGATCGGGTGGCCCTCATCGCGTCGGACAGACCGCGGTCCGACATGGGCTGGAATGACCTGGCTGGTAGAGCCAATCACGCAGCGACACGTGGCCTATTCGACGAGTACGAGGTTGACATGGATAAGTAGGAAAATTGGGGCCTATTCTTATTTATTTAGTCCCCAAAACTTCAAAAATACATAACTTTGTGTAGAAAAATTACAAAAATAAAATAAAAATACCCCCTTGCTCAGTAAACAGAGGAGAATGATGTGGAGTTAATTTCAAGTCCATTTGATGCATAAAATATTTTTAATTAATTAAACACTGTTTGGGATCATTTGATTCTCCATGCATATTGACACGTCACCTTAGCTTGACATTTTGGCATGTTGTAGCCTCTATAATGGGAAATGTCCTCTGATTTTTCCAAAGTCAGAGGAGGTTCCTATACAGAGATACATATTTTTCAAGAACTTTCACATTATTTTTTAGAAAAAATCATGGAAATTAGCATGTTGAATAGAAAATCCTAAGAAAATTTTAAAAGGTCCACCATGACTAGAGAAACTTTTAGAAATAATTTCATTGGTCAAGTCATTTAAAATGCCCTGAAATTTTACAAATACTAAATCACTAAAATAATTAATTTTAGAAATATAAACATTTAAATGATTTGATTTTTAATCTCCACTGCGATCTATGAGCCAGAGAACTCATCATAAAAATTTCAAAATATTTTGAGTTTATTTGGTAATTTAAATTGATTTAAAAAAATAAATTCCACTTTTGACACTTAAATGATTTTAAAAAATCAAAATATAACTCAAAAATTTATAAAACTTAGTTTTTTGAGTTCTCTATGATCAGGGATATTTTATAAAAATAAAATAATATTTACAATAAAAACTTGATTTTTAGCCTATTTTAAATATTTAAAAATTCATAAAAAACACAAAAATAAGAAAATTCATGGAAATGTTCTAAATTGCTTCCTAATCACTTAGGAACAATTAGAATATTTTCCTGATTTCAAATTATGAAGTGTTAGAGCCTTAGGGGCAAATGTGTAATTTTAGAAATTTAGTCTTAATTAACATTAAAATCATAAATCCTTTTCCTCTAAGTTATCTGACCTTAGGGAGATTTTTCAAAAATTGAAACCTAATTTTTACCATTTAAAATATTTTTTTTTATTAAATAGCCCATAACTTAAAATAATTCTAATAAATCACAAAGAATTCAAAAAATTATAAAATTTTGTCTAAAGGCTTCTATGATCTAGGTCTACCTCTAGTAAAAATTTTAAGGGATTAGAATTTATCTTGGTCAAGCTAGGAATTTTCTTTGAAAAATCCTATTTTTGCATGGAAGTAATTACATAAAATAAATTAAATTTTGGAAAATCACATGTTCTCTTTGATGTCTTAATTGACCCATGAATGAAGTAGGATAAAAATTTCAAAGTCATTTGAATTGAATTTGACAAATTATGAAGTGTTAGAGCATTGGGGGCAAATGTGTAATTTTGGGAATTTAGCCTTAATTTACATTTAGGCTTAATTCAATGAGGGAAACGGGTAACATTTGATCTTAATACATTTATTTGGTGTTTGGAACACAAGGGGTTAATTCGTAGAAACTAACCTCACTCTCCCAATTGAAAAAGATATGTTAATAAATTTCTCAATTATTAAAATTTAGAAGTTTGTTAAAATTAAATGATGTTGGACTTAGGGATATGACATTTGAAGTCAATAATTAATCGATTTAATACCACTATTTTGATTTTCAAATAAAAATTCAAATTATGAATCATGACCATTGAAAGCTTAACCTTTTCAAAACTAATTAAGACACTCATCTAGGTCTTAAGGGCTTAGTGGCGACTTAGGCCAAATAAAAAATTGATTAAACAAGGATTAGAGAAATAAAAATAACATAATCAAATATCCTTAAAACACCACTAAGCCTAAATTAAAAAATTGGCTAAGTGTTCAAGTTACACCAACTTCCCCTTTAAGAAAATTTACTCACATAATTTTTAAATTAAATGATAAATTATAATTACCTCTTTCTTAGGGATAATTAAGACATCAATGTTCACTAAGCATTAGAAGTATTCATAGGATGAACCATTAAGCAAAATAATAAGTTTAAATGGACTCGAGGCTTTTCACCAGTTGGTGAGAGGGAGGCATGGACCTGCTTCCTCCTCCTAACTTGTTAGATACCTCAGAGGTCTATTAAACTTAATATACTTTGCTTAATGAAATCATCCTTAATTAAACTTTTAAGGACTCACCAAAATACAAGTCTTTTCGTGCATTTTTCCTTACATGATTTATGCTTACGTTATTTCTTTTCATACTTGCATTTGCCTACATGTATGAAAGCAACATAAACTCGCATGAAAACCAAAACCAAAATGAAAACCAAAACTAAAATAAACCAAGATAAAATTTATCGCCACAACATTCAAAATATAAAAGAACTCAAAATTTAATCATAAACATCACACAAAAACTACAATTTTAACTAAATTAAGACATCTCTATCAGACGATCTGGAATCCCACGGAGGAGGTAACCTACGATTGCTAACGAGGCTTCCCATGATCTAAATGAAATTATGAAACTCATTAAGTTAGTAAGTTCATTTTGACTAAGTGAATCCAATAGAAAATAGTGGTGCCGGAATGAGGGAACCGTAAGATCCTAACCGGTGTCGCTCTAATCAACTTTAATATGCCTTTATAAAATTTAAAGAACTTCAACCATAGGGCCACCTGATTTGATATTATAACTTGACACACTAGAAATCTTAAACCCGTCGCGGTGAGGGGCTTGGAGCTTGTGGTGTTGAACACCACTAATCCTAAATTAAAAAAATGGCTAAGTGTTCAGGTTACGCCAACTTCCCCTTTAAGGAAATTCACTCACATAATTTTCAAATTAAATGATAAATGAGAATTACCCCTTTCTTAGGGATAATTAAGACATAAATGTTCACTAAGCATTAGAAGTATTCATAGGATGAACCATTAAGCAACATAATTAGTTTAAATGGACTCGAGGCTTTTCACAAGTTGGTGAGAGGGAGGCATGGACCTGCTTCCTCCTCCTAACTTGTTAGATACCTCTGAGGTCTATTAAACTTAATATACTTTGCTCAATGAAATCATCCTTAATTAAAATTTTAAGGACTCACAAAAATACAACATCGAGTTAGGAAAACCACCGGAACTTTACTTTTCCTTATCTTCATAAATGCCCTCACATGCATTTTTATGTTTCAGGTGGTTGAACAAGAAGACTCGCCAGGTACGCTTTTACAGTTTGTAGTACCAACTTTTTGTGTCTTTTCTCTACATGCTATATGCTTAATTTATTTATTTTCATACGAGCATTTGCGTACATGTATGAAAACAACATAAACTCGCATGAAAACCAAAATTGAAATGAAAACCAAAATTAAAATCAACCAAGATAAAATTAACCGCCACAACATTCAAAATAAAAAATAACTCAAACATCACACAAAAACTATAATTTCAACTAAATTAAGACGCCTCTATCGGACGATCGGGAATCCCTCGGAGGATTTAATTTATGGTTACTAACGAGGTTTCCTACGGTCTAAATGAATTTATGGAACTCATTAAGTTGAGTTAAGTAAGATTATTTTGACTAAGTGAATCCAATAGAAAATAGAGGTGTCAGAACGAGGGAACTGTAGGATCCTAATCGGTGTCGCTCTAGTTAACATTAATATGCCCCCATAAAATTTGAAGAACTTCAACCATAGGGCCGACTAGAAAACTCAAACTCGACGCGGTGAGGGGCTTGGAGCTAGCAAGTGGGCAGCACGACCATCTTCAACAGAAAAACCTGTCTTCCCCAGCTAAACCAATCTTCCTTCCTTAGATATAAACAACAAAACTATAGGACTTCGAGGTTGCTTGCTTATGCAACGTAAATCCTCACATCATCTTTAGACCTTTGTATAATCGTGTTATATAATATAAGCCCTAACTCGTCTTAGGATTTTGAGGTTGTCGTTTGTCACGACCTAAATCCTCACATCTTCCGGGCTATTTGTGTTATCATTTCACACGAATGTAAGGCCTTATTAATAAAATTGACAGGATGAAACACCTAAATATTTCTCCTCAAAGTTGAAGCCAAACATTAGGATAGCTTGGGAAGTCACTGAGGTTTGCCTCTGGATCCCCGACATCCCCTAGTTCTTCCTCCTTTGGATTCTACAGTAAAGTGTTCCAAATTTGAACCAATCCCCTTTCACACCTCTACATTTGATCTCATTGAAGAGTCCTATTCTTTGAAACTCCTTGAAGATAATATTTCCTGATTTTTATCGAGAGTCTTCTTAGGCGACTTTGGTCATTTAAGATGTAATTAACTATAGGAGCTTGAACTATAGGGGCTTCCTTATAGGAAGCATGTCCAAAGCCAACTTAATATAAACTATATTTAATATTGTATATTAATTAGGGGAACTTGTCAGCAAATACAAAGGTTTCGCAGACCAAACGGAAGTCATACTTTCCTTAGTTTATTTCATCGAGTCTCATCCTCAAGTCTTGTGTTTATCCTTCGGGATAGATACAGGATTTGAGGTACAATGCTCTTTCATTTGATTTCATACTTCACCGCCCCTCCGTAGCGGGCGACGGGATTTTGATTCCCGTGACCGATAGCTTCTTACGGGCAACACTCCCCCAAACCGCTGAAATAGCACCAATAAAAAGGTTATTGCAACTCATTGAACTTGAGATGATAAGTAAGGAAGTAGATGATTATGCAAAAATCTAAAAAGAGAAAATAAAAATATAACATGATCGGTAGATTA
>NW_018234951.1:34977-53195 GCF_001263595.1 Phalaenopsis equestris
ACTATATAATACAAGATTGAGATTATTTCCAGGAAAACTAAAATCCAGATGGTTAGGACCATTTAAAGTGATTGAAGTCTATCATTATGGAACTGTTGTTATTAAAGATCCTAAAATTGGAAAGATATTTAAAGTTAATGGACAATGTTTGAAACATTGTTATGAAGGGCACATGTCTCAATATAAAGAAGTTTTAATGTTAAGTCAACCCCACTAAGCAAATGGTATGTCGGGCTGACGACGTTAAACCAAGCATTTTTTGGCAGGCAACCCATACTTATATTGCTATGTGTTATTATTTTGTTTGATAAAGTGTCTTATTTATTAGTAGTTAATAATCCTACACAATTGCATTTATTATAAATTAAGTCAAATGTTGGTATTAGAGGAAAATTTGGAATCGAATTGAAACAAAAAAAAATGAAAGTCGCAATTTTGGCCACTAGCACCGACAGAGCCAAAATGGGCGCCGACAGTTCCCTAGATAATGAACATCAGTGCCAGCAGCATCAATCGGGAGTGCTAACGGTGCCAAGTGCGATTGGACGCTTTTAAATGACTTTTGGCAGATTTTGGCATGATTTCACTTCATAATAATCACCGGGAAGAGTTTAAAAAGGCTTAGAAACATTCTTGGATGCCTAGGGACTTCATATTTTCAGATTCCATGGCTTCCATTCCATAAATACTTTGAGGTATGGATTTTTCAACAAAAGAAAGTGTATTAGTTTTGACGTGCAACAATTATACGATAAAGTTATTATGAAGAAAAGATTGATCAAGGAAAGAGGATTTGTTAATCATGGAGTTATCAATCCCGCTGGTCCGATTGATAAGATCATCCATCAAAGGCATTGGGAAGTTTTATGTTACACTACATTTGCAGTTGTCGTACCTACAGTGAAGGAGTTTTACGCAAACTTACATGGAATTACTCAAGGTGTTGTCTTCGTACGAGCTAAGGGTGTACCATTTACTTCTATAATGATCAATGAGTTGTATATGATAGATAACGTTCAAATCTGTCATTATACAAATTTAATTCCTACATGAGATTTGATGCAAGACGTGTATAATCTTCTGACGTATTAAAGTAAGATGTGGAAGGTACGAGATGAAGGATATGTTAGTTTCTCCACTTCATCACTTAATCCAATCTCGAAGCAATGACATTTCTTTATTGCTGCAAAGTTACTCCCTACTATGAAAATTAGTAGAGTCACCAAAGAATGTGCTATTTTAAATTACTGCATTCAAATGGAAAAACCCATTGATATTGGGTCTATTATATTTAAATCTATTATGGGTATCCTTACTAATGGACTAATTTATGGACTGGGGCATCCATCTACCATCTTTTTGATTTGCAGTCAAGCCCAAGTGCCATATGAAAGTTGGGAAAAGACTTTATTACCTTGGGAGCCGATGATCCCTATTGATGAGAATTATTTTGGAAATGGAAATGAATTATTAGAAGCCATCATAAATCAATCTTCACATGCTTCAGCTCCATTGATACCACCAATAGTTGGAAGTTTGCTTGCTTTGGAAAAGAAATTAAGGAAAATTGAAAAGGAACTTTAGATTATTATAAATATAGTAGAAGATATTAAATACCTTTTTGATCTCCTAGATTGGAGAATGAAAGAAAATTTTGATCACACTGAAAATTTTGAAGCAGGATTAGTTCGGATGTTTAAAGAAAATGGGTGGATCGAAGAAAATTCGATAGATCAATTCCTCTATAGATCCTTCTTTAACTTATAAGTTCATTACCAATCTGTGGGAGATATCAGAGGAGGAGAAAGCAATGAAATGGAGGCGTAATAATTGAAAACATTAGATTCTCTATCTATTTTAGAACATTATATATATTTAGTGTGATTGTGTGGATTTGATTTGATTTTGTTTGTTTTTGCCTTAGAATTCTGAACTTTTATTGTGTATATAGCTTTGTGACAACGTTTAGTATTGTGGCTTGATTTCAATACTGATTTAAAATTAATTTGTTTAAATGTGTGATTGTGTAATTAAAAAAATGTGTTTGTAAAATTTATACTTTTATATATAAAAGTTAGTTTGTTATTGTTTTTTTAGGTCGTTTAAATACTCGGTGTTTGTGAAATGTTTTGTGTGAAATGTTTTGTTTGTAAATTATTGTTAGATAAAAATTTGTGTCAAAAATACTAAAAATTTTTGGAGTAAGTTGATAAAAATTTGTGTCAAAAATACCAACGACGCTTGCATCAGCGCCGACGGCGCCCTCGACCCGACAATAGATTAAACTCCTAAAAATTCACAATTTTTATTGTGGCCACCATTTTTTTACGCTTAAGTCATCTTCAACATTTGGTTTGGGCGGCTAGGGCTTGATTTTGGGCGGATTTGAGGTGATTTAGAGGCTAAATGACTTTGGATTTCATCTTCTCTAGGTAAGAGCTACACTTTAAACCAAATTTTTTTTATCTTCACCAAGGATTAATCTCACAATAAATGGATCCAAAAATATGGAAATTTTTTGAGAAATTTTTGAGAAAATCGTTTCGTGATGAACTCTTATTTAGTGATTTGAAGTTTAAAATGTTTTACATTTTAATTTTTGGAATTTTGGGATTATTCAAAAATTTTTAAATTATTTTTAGATTTCCTATGACACCTAGATCAAGCAAAGGAAAAATAGAATGTGATGAATTGAGATTTGTTAGCTTTAGAGCTGGTGCTCGATTTCATAGTTTGCATGAAAAAAAAAGTGATTCAGGACCGAGGTTTTAAGAATCCGGGAGGAGAAGTTGAATGTTTGATTATTGCTTGATAGTGGGAAATTTTTTGCTATTTTACTGTTGATGCGATAGCTGGGATTGGAATGGAATTTTATGCCAGCCTTCCTGAAGCTTCTGATGATTTTATTTTTGTTCAAGAAAAATTAATGAGTTTTATCAGTTAGAAGATGTGTATAGATGCCAGTGTCATTCTTTTTTTGACATAGATCAGGCTTTAGATGAAGTTATTTCTTTTTTGACTAGTAAAAAAGGGGCTTGGAAAAAAAAGAATGGAGTTAAAGTTAATTTTCCCCTTTCTATGTTAAGTGTAGTATCTAATGCCTGACATTATTTTATTTTTGTGAGGATGATTCCAATGAATACTCATAGCAAAGTAACCAAGGATACAGCCATTCTGAACTTCTGTATTCAGCAAGTGATGAATATAAATGTAGGCTCTATCATTTATATGAACACTCGATTTATTGCTCTGGGAGAGACCATTGGTGAATTGGCACGCCCTGCTCTGATTTATAAACTTTGTGAGCAGGCAGGAGTCGATTTTAGTCTTGATGAGGTGAGGATATAGCCTCAAAGACTGATTGGTCCTACCAACATCAAGACTTACGAGTCCCATGTTGATTGGAGATCTGGAAGATAGGTCAGGGATATTCCATCTACTTCTAGAACCCCTAATGAGCCTACTTCAAGTGACCCCAACAACAGGGAGTTGTTGGACTAGATGATGATTCAACAAAGAGACATTTTTAGGATGGATCATAGGATGCAGAATAGGAAGGGCAGAAATGCTCAGATTGAGTATCTGATTTGCCAGAAATTTGAATATGATGCGGTATATGATGATGCTTTAGTGAGATATTTGAGGGGTGACCATACAGTTCAGTTGCCTATTCACCCTACTTATACTCCATATCAGTAGTAGAAGTTAGATGTCGATGATGAGGAAGATAATGACTAGTGATCTATTTTGTTTGTTTGTTTGTGTTTGTACAATGTGATTGTATTATTTGTGTTGTGATGTTGTTGAGACTTTGTTTGTTATGTTATGTTAAACTGTAATGTGGAAAACTATTTTCATTTTTAGAATTTAGTTTAGTTCTGTTGTTATTTTTAACACTTTATTATGTATTATGATTAGCTCTTTCTTAGTAAATTTTGTATGTATTATGTGCAATTTAATGTTTTTGGCCTTGTAGTTTTCATATTAGCACCTGCAACATTTCAAAATTTTTGTTCAAAAATTATTAGCACCTGCAGAATTTCAAAATTTATGTTCAAAAATTAGAATCTCCAACAGGTATGAATTATATATATATATATTCTCTTACCCTTCATTTTTAAAGTTCTTCATGTAAAAATCTTTTAAAAATTTAAATTTGGGGAGGGGGGAGAAGAAATATCAATGTTAAAAAAGGACTTAATTTTATTTTTCCTCACTTAACAATATTTTAAAAATTTTAAATTTAACATGACCTTTGGTATTAGAGGTTAACTTTGGATAACTATATTTATTTTTCTAAATATATAGTAAATTTAAGTAAAAATCTTCAATAATAAAGGTTAATTCTAGGGGCTAAGATATTTGGTAAGATAGAATAAGACTATGTTTTTCTACTTTTAGTAAATGAAATTTTTATTTTTGAAGTATTAAAAATCTTAAATAAATTCATGTAAAAATAAAAGAATTAAAATTTATGAAATCTTTAAGTTAATATAAAATTGTTAAGTGAAAAAAAAATGTAAAAAGTATTTATCTTTAAAAAGAGCATAGTGAAGTTCACAATCATTAAAAGCTATCTAGATATAGTAATCCTCACAAAAAGAAAAAAAAAAGAAAAGAAAAAGAAAAATAAAAGAAAAAGAAAAGTAAGAGAAAATAAAAAGAAAAGAAAAAGAAAAGATATGGGGAGAAGCTTGAGGAGATGCCTAATTAAAAATTGGCTTCACTTGAATCAAGTTAAGGAAAAAGACTTGGATACATTTTCTAAACTTTTGATTTGAATAGTAACTTAATTATTAATAAAGTTTTATGAAGTTCTTTTTCATATGAATTTTTTAAGTAACTTTAATATGGAAAATTGCAATTTTTCTTGAAAGAAACAGAGGATAAAAAACCTTAGACTTAATTATTGAATATCCTTACATTTTTAGTATTAATTGGAATTATTTTGAATTTTTTTTAAGTTAAACTATTACACTTAGAGAACTAAAATATGGAAATATTAAGGTTAAATTCTTTACCCTAAGTCATATTTTTTATGTAAGTTTGGGGGATTTTGATACACCAAAAATATATGCAATTTTAGACCCATATTTTATACTCATTTTTTGTGATCTTGCACTTTAATGGAAGGTATTTTAATGTTTTCTTGCAGGTTTTTGACTTTTAGGGCTTAAAGTAAAAAAGAAAGCAAAAAAGATGAAATTTGGAGTCAAAATTATGTTTTTTAAGAAATGCTCAGCGCCGGCAACGCCAAGGTTAGCGCCGACGACGCATAACAACTTAAGGCTGGAGATTTTTACTCAGCGCTGAGGGCGCCAACGGCTGAGGGCGCCAAAGGCAGTGCAAACCCCATTTCTAGAAGGTTCGATGTATTTGGACAATTTTTTGAAGAGTTTTTGGAGGCACCTCTTGGAGAACCGACATTGTGCTCTATTTGGGGCTAAATTTCATCAGAAAAAGTGCTCCTGTACGTTTTTCACTCTTGTACATTCATTTTTCACAGCAGAACATTCTATTCCACTACCATACAGGAATCAATTTTCATTTTGCTTTCATAGTTTAGAGTTTTTGTGATGAAATTTAGTGTAAAACTTTCTGTAGAGTGTTGGAGATGGAGAAAAGTGAGAGATATCTTCTTCCTGCATTTCTTGCATTTCTAAGGAAAGACTACAAAGGATTTGCTTTAAGAAAAAGTTTTCAGAAACTGTTTTTTTTTATTATTGTTGTATGAACTTTTTTTTATATATGAAATTTGTGTTTTGTTGTATCTTTCTCATGAAGTTTGAGTAGTTCCCTATATCTTTCTCCCTACTCTGAGATATGGTGAAATGACGAGATAATATGAATTTGCCAATATTAAAAAGTAAAATAAATGGTGATGATTTTTGAACTCCAAACTTAGTTTACTTTTTGATCTGACCAATTGATTGTTAAAATGTGTTGTGAAACATATGATCTGAAAAATGGAGTATGAGTTCTACAAAAGAGTGAGGATCACATTTGATTGCATGAAGAAAAATATCGTTCATGGAATTAAGTGCAAATAAATAGAGAAATATTCTTTGTTAGGTGTAGAATTGGAGAACCTTTAGGGTGACAGACTAAAATCTTCAATTCGGTCTTCAAGTGAAAGCTTGCCTTCAGGTGAAGGGAAGTGGGAGCCGGTATCCTGGAGCCGGTATCCTCGTAGCCTAGCCCCGGGTTTAAGTTTAGGGACTAAAAACTGAGATTAGCCAATGATTTTCTCTGCATTGTAACAGGGTAGAGAATTAAAATTTTTCCTATTTGACACAATACATATTATGAACATTTATCTCATCTAAGTTTACCATAGCTTCATTGTAGTGGGTAGGATGCTTTTTCACATAAAAATCCTGTTACATAAACATAGCTAATAGATTAGTATTTACTATTTTAAACTTTGCATTTTTGATTTGATAATAGTTTAGAAATTTAATTTTGATTTCATATCAACAAATGAATTAGTGACAGTGATTTCAATTGACTTTGTGTGAATTTCTTAGCTAATTTATCATTTCCTATTTAAACCTTCCCTGTGCGATCGATATTTGGGGCTTAAATTGAAAGTCCATTATTACTTGATAACGATATATATACTTGTGTAGAATCTAAATATTAATTGATTATACTTATTTAAATTTTACACAATCTATCACAACAAAAAAAAATCAGATCATGGGGAAACATGTCATGGTATTCTCTGAATTTTGAACTCAAAATTGAGCTCTCACAGGGGAACTGAGTGGGGGAAAATGGCGGGCTTGAGCTTAGGGTTTCATGGAGAGTGTCATGAAGCAATTGGATAGTATCTTCCTAAGAAAATTTTCTAGCTAATGTTTTGGCCATGGAGGAGGCGGTTTAAATAGAGGTACTAGGGGTGGAGCCCAAGGCTTCAATGCAGGTGCAATTGGGTGCTTAGGTGGATGGCAGAAAAATTCCAAAGACCAATTCGAGCTAGCCAGCTTGGATGGGTGAGATTGGGTTTTGATGGAGGCATGGGGCTTTTATTTTTGGTGTTTTTCGGTTACTATCATGGCTGGATAGAGCATGGGAGGTGGTAACGTAGCCAGGTGAGCCAGAGGGAGGTTCAATTATGCTTAGCTTCTGTTGGCATTGCATGATGGCAAGTATTTCTTAGTTTAGGCCCAAAAAAGCGTAAAATCCTCTAAATCAAGGGACCATTGGTCCATGGCTTCCATAGGGTGGGCAAGATGGGTCTATCTTGGTCATTAGAATTCATTTGGTGATTGTGGAGTCATTACTTTTGTCACTTAGGCATTGCTTAGTCAATTTTAATGCATGGGTTGAATTTGGGTCAAATTATCTTGAAGTTAGGTTTTGGTTAGGCTAGCCATGAGATTGAGCCCAATTGATTGATCAAGATGATATAAATGACAGTCACAATGAGTTTGGAAAAAGATTTGGAGTGATTTTGAATTGATTTGGAGGGTCAATTTGAGGAATTTTGGGAGAAATTGGGAATTTTGGTCAAATTTGGGGTTTGGGGTGATTTAGTAAATTTGATAGATTTGGGGGCAAAAGGCTAAGTTTGGTATTTTGGTGAAAATGGGGTGACAACCACACTTTTTGAGTCATGGACCAATGGAGTCTCTATATTGGACCTCTATGTACTGGTCTTAGGTAGACCCTGGTCTAGGGCTAGTGGGTCTAGGGGACCATCTACATGAGTCTCCCAAAGGATCAAGGGATCAAAGTCAAGAAGTTCGGGTTTAGGGTTTGGGTGAATGTGAGTAAAAGTGAGTGTAAGTGAGTGAACTATCTCCAGCTCCAGACTAATACCCAGAGTCAACCCTAAGGCCAAGCAATCCTATGGGGACTCTCCTAGAGTTCCCCCATATCGATCCCACCTACCTAGTGCTAGAAGTTAGGACTAATATGTGGAACTTCTAGTTGAGCAAAGGAGAGTTTAAAATTCTAATGGTGAGGGTTCTATTTCTCGTCCTCTAAGAATAGTCAACAGAAAAGTCCTATGGCTAGACCTTAGGCTACTAAAGAGGAAAGAGCTAAACCTCAACCAAAAGTGATGTCAATAAATGGACCCCCAATAGGTGTTGTGTGCTGGGCTAGCGCACCATGCATATTAACGTTGACCAACAAGATCAATAAAACCAACATCGACTTCTAAGTCAACAGACCTAAAACGAAATGCAGAACAGTGTGACAGTTGTTTTCACTAGGGAGTAACATATATATTCGTAGGTGAAAGGAAAGGAGATTTTGGGGACAATCGTTAGGCAAACTGACAATCTTGGTGAAGACTCTATTTAAATTTAATATATGAAAGAAAGTTTGGATTTCAATTTAAAATTTAGAGGAGGTGAAATTACACGTAAGGAAAATGGATTGAGCGGAAAACACAAGCACATAAAAGGCATCAAAGTTTATCCCAATTTTAATGATGGGAATAGGACGTCTAAACCCATTTAAAAGTAATATATTATGCTAATAAAACTATTAATGGAGCTCAAATTAATTGTACAACTATAAAAAAAAGTTATTAGTGATAGTATATGCCTTTGATAAATTTAGGTCTTATCTTATTAGAACTAAATGTATAGTGCATACAGATCACTCTATTGTTAAATATCTGATGTTGAAAAAGGATGCAAAACTAAGGTTAACCAAATGTGTTTTTCTGATGCGAGAATTTGATTTTGATGTTGTACATATAAAGGGAATTGATAATCAGACTGTTGATCATCTATCTAGGCTTGAACATGAAAGTTCAAATTACATTGAAAATGAAATTAGTAAATATTTTCCTGATGAAAATCTATATAATGTACATGAAGGAAGTGTTTTGTGGTATGCTGACATAGTTAATTACATAGTAGTCACATTTTACTATATGTTCTGACATACCCACAATAAAGGAAATTTAAGTATGACCTAAGATCTTACTTCTGAGATGACCCATATATATATAAACAATGTAAGGATCAAATTATTAGAAGATGTGTACCTAAGGAGAAAAATCAACAAATTATTCAGAAATGTCATGATCTTGATTTTGGGAGACTCTTTGGGATTAATAAAACTACACATAAAATTTTACAATCATGATTTTCTTGGCCTAATATATTTAGGGATGTTAATACTTATGTGAAAACATGTGATCAATTTTAGTGGGTAGGTAATATTTCTAGAAGAAATGAAATTCCCCTCAACGTTACTTTAGAGGTTGAAATTTTTTTATGTTTGGGGTTTAGACTTTTTAGGACTATTTATACCATCTTTCAGAAATATGTACATTTTAGTTGCAGTGGACTATTTTTCTATGTGAATAGAAGTAGTAATTTTAGCTTGTTGTGATGCTCAAAGGGTTGCAAAATTTTTAAAGAAAATATTTTTGTAGATTTGTGATGCCGAGAGTAATAATTACATATGGGGAAAGTCAATTTAGTAAAAAGTAGACTGAAACATTAGTTAAAAATAAATGGTATTAGACATAGAATTGTCACTACTTATCATCTTCATACCAACGGTCTGGCAGAATTATCTAACATAAAAATTATAAGAATTTTCTAGAAAACTATAAATCCTAATAGGATGGATTGGTCTAATAGACAGGATGGAGCTTTATGTGCTTATAGGACGGCACATAAAACACCCATAGGAATGATCCCACATAAACTAATATTTGGGAATGCTTGTCATTTACCAGTATAATTGGAGCATAAAGCTTATTGGGCTATCAAAAAAATTATTTATAACTTGAAAAATGCTTGTGAGAGGGAACTATTGCAAATGAATGAGCTTGAGGAAATTAAAACTGAATCTTATGAGAATGCAAAGATTTATAAGGAAAAGTTGAAATTATGGCATGATCAGAGGATTTTAATAAAGAATGAGGATTTCATACTATTTCCATCAAATTATTTTCTTGGAAACTAAAGTCTAAGTGGATGGGGCCATTCATTGTTATAAAAGTTTATCTTTACGATGCTGTAGATATCAAGGAATCAAAAAATTATAAAATTTTCAAAGTGAATGGACATAGTATGAAACCTTACTTTGATGGAAATAGATCTATATCTAATGAAATCCTAATGTTGGGTCAACTTGAGTAACATGTAGATATGTCATACTGATGATGTTAAACCAAATGTATTGTGGGAGGCAACCAATAGTTATTAGAATGAATTGAGTTTAGTTGGATTAGATTTATTTGTGTGTGTTTATTTAATTTAGTTTGAGAGTCACACATGTGTTGTTACTATTTAAAATGATACAATGCATTGTGGGAAGCTGAAATGTGTTTTTGGACCTATGACAAAACAGTTTTATTGTGCACTGGCGCATAAGTGCTGAAATCTGGCACCTAAGTAGAAAAATACAGAGAACCTAGAGCCTAGGCACCACAGTTTCTGAATAAAAAAATTGAATGGTTATTTATTTCTTTTGACGGTTTTCTCTCATTTTATTCTTTACCATTTTAGAAGGTTTGGGAGTTAAAAAAGACTTGAGATCTCACCAAATTTCTAGAATCATGGACTGGGATGCTTTGGGAAGTACAACTCTTGGAGTCTTTTATCATAAGAAGTTCATAAACAAAGAAGCACATAGACTTGATGATAGGTTTTTGGTGAGGAAAAAATTGATAAAAAAAAATAGGATTCATCATGCTTGGAGGGTAGATCGTGGCAATTATTGCACAGACGCATTGGGAAGTGTTTTGTTACACCACTTTGGTTGATGTGATCTCTATTGCGAAAGAGTTATATGCAATTATTTATAAACCAAGGATTGGTTTATGTTTAAATTAAGTTAGTACCTTTCACTCCTTCAAGGATCAACGAATTATTATTGTTGGATGGCGTGCCAATTTGACAATTTACTAGCTTTGCTCTGACTAGAGACAATTTAACTGAAATCTTCAAATTCCTCAAAGACATTGATGAACGTTAGAAATTTAGAAGCGATTCAAGTGTTAGTTTCATTGCTGCAAGATTAAATTCATCATCCATGCCTTGGCACTTTTTCATTTCTATCAAATTACTTCCTACCACGAACATCAAGGAAATAATAAAAGAAAGTGCAATCCTCAATTACTGTATTCAGACGGGAAGTCCTATTGATGTGGGGGAACTTATTTATAGATCCTCCATTGGAGTTTCACTCAATAGATCTATGATTGGGCAAGGACACCCTTCAATTATTTTCTCACTTTGTAGTCATGCACAGGTCCCTTACGAAAGTTGGGAAAAGATACTTCTTCCCTGGAAGCTCATGTACCGGTCTATCTTGACGTGTGACAACATCAATCTCATACTACACATGGAGGAAGTTCTTATATGAATAAGTCTTCACACCCTTTCACATCATCATTATGTCAACGTGCTGATTATTTAGCTAGTATCTTGGTGGTAATGGTGAATATAAAGTAGGAGATGTAAGTGATTTATAATAGGATTAATAAAATCACTCATCAATTCGATCATCTAGATTGAAAAATGAAACAACAGTTGACTCATGCTGTCGTAGTCCATGATGCACAAGTTTAGATGTATAAGAAGAATTCATGGATTATTGAAGATTCTGAGTACATCTTGAACTATCCATTTTAAAACTTGTATGTGCATCAATCGTTTGGAAAAATTAGAGAAGTGTATAGTGAGGTTGATGACAATATGTAGAGTATTTTTTGTAGTAGCATCTATATGTGCTTGTTGTTGTGATGTGTTTTTGAAAATTTTTAGCATTACCTCTATGGTGTGCTTGTAGAATTTCTAGTATTTAGAAAGTTTGTGTGCTAAGTAGTTTATGAGTGAATTTAGAAATTGTGTTTTAAAGGTTGTAACTTATATTGGTCTTTGTATGGGGATTTGATTTATATTTAAATATAGGTGATTGTTTGTGTTTTATGAAAATTAGGCATTGGAAGTTGTTTAAATAAGTTGAATTTGTCTTACTAGGGTTCGTAGTGCGTTGGTGTGTAGTTTTTTTAGTGAAATTTAATTTAGAAAAAAAATTGAAATTTGTCGACCGGCACCTAAGCGCCGAAACTTGGCGCATAGGCACCAAAAACCCGAGAGCTTGGCGCCTAAGCGTGGGCTCAACTGAAACAAAAATCTGGGTTAAAAACCCAATTTTTTCCTAGCTTGTCCCCTTCTTCCTTCTAGTTTTCTTGAAAAACTGTGTGGGGGGCTTTCCAAGGCTTCTCAAACCTTAGTTTTTGGGGCAATTTCTTGGCTTAAAAACTTCAAACTTGATCTTCTTAAGGTAAGAGCTTCACTTTAATGCAAAAATGTTTTTTTTTATCACCATGGATTCTTCTCACGTTACTCATGTGCTAAAATTTTGGATTTTTTTTGGAAGAAATGAATGATGAATCCATGGTAGAAAGTTTATTACCTTATAAAAAGTTGTTGGGTGTTTTAGAATATTATTTGAAATTAATGTGGAATTTTTTTGAATTTTTTTATAGATTTTGGCCGCTAAAATTAAGAGAGGAAATGGGAGATTTGAGTTTGATTCAGAGAAAATTTTCAATATGAAGGCTAAATTTAGATACAATGAACTCCTTGTGGATAGAAAATTAATTTGGGTGAAGGCTTTTCTCAATCTCAGGGGTGAGGTTGAAAGCTTATTTATAGCTAGGAATGGGGAAAGTTTTTCTTACTTCACTACAGTAGCAGTAATTTCTATTATTTGGGAATTTTATGCCAATTTCCATGAAGCTTCTGATGATCAAGTTTTCGTTCCAACAAGTAGAGTAGAAGTTACTCCTAAGCGCATCAATGCTCTATTTTAGTTACCAAATATTATGAACTGTGAGTATTTTTCATTCAAGTCTACTGAATCACATTTAGACGAGGTGATAGCATTTTAAATTTATGGAAGAGGAGTTTGGAAAATTAAGAAAAAATATAAGGTAAGCATCTCGGCCTCAATGTTAAACACACCCTCCAAGACATGAAACTATTTTATTTTTGCACAACTTCCTCCTACTAGTCATCTTAGTGAGGTGACCAAGGAGAGAGGAACTTAAATTACTGCATTCAGTAGATAAAGAGTATAAATATTGGATCTATAATTTATCGAAATATTCCTTCTAGAGGTGAGTCCACTAGAGGATTAGGTTTCCTTGCACTGATTTTTAATTTATGTAAGTAATCAGGAGTAAGATATGAGAGTTGGGAAAAACAGGTGTAACCTCTTAAACAAATTTGTAGAACAAACGTTCAAGTTTATGAGTGGCATGCTAGAATGAGGGCTAGGGGGGATGTTCAGATATTCCTTCAACCTCTAATTCTAGACCATCTACTTCCCGTACTGCTGCTCATTCTTCTGAAACTCTAAAAGATCTTCGTAGTGATTGTCAGGCTATGATACATGACATAACATATCTCCATGGCAAAGAGACTAGTATTGATTATAAGATTCATGATGTCCAGGGATACTTGAAGCTCAAACATGACTATGATACATGTTTCAATACATATCCTATGAGTTTTTGTGAGGAGATCAAAATGTTCAGTTTCCACCCAGTCCTCCATTTTTGGACTATTACCCAGAGAATTATATGGAAGAGGAGGAGATTGATGAGGAGACAAAAAAAAGAGGATGAAGAGGATTAGTATATTTGTTTAGTTTATTGTTTGTTTTGTTGTATTTATTTATATTGTTAGATGTCTTGAACTCTTAAGTGTAAAAATGGTTGTAATTTGGATTTATTCCGCTTTGTTGCTTATACTGCTTATTTTCTGTGACATTGCACTACTAACTGTTTTACTATACTACTATTGTTGTACATGTTGTAATGTTTAGAAAAACTCTTTTACTTAGCAATTTCTTTTTTATATACATTTCTATTAGGTTATACTGCTATTGTATACCTACTTCCTGCACTTACATATTTTCATGTTAAACCCTTTTTTACAAAAAAAAAATCATTTTTAAACTTCTCTTGTTGATTCTATCCTTTAAGTTTTATATGTTTTAATCTAATAAGAAAAAAATTAGTTTAGGAGAGGGAGAAAAACATTTGGAATAACATAATTGTACTTGTCCTTAAGAAACTATATTCAAAGAAAACATCTTTTAAAAGACTATGATGAATGTGGTGTTATTTTAAGAGAACTATATTTTTTTGAATCTATAGATGTGGCAAGACTTAACTAAATTTTTTGGTGATAAAGGTTAGTTATAAGAATTAATACATTAAGTAAGAGAGAATAGAAATATAATATTATTGTTTAAAGTTGAAAAGAAATTGTCTTTTGAAATACTGAGGATCTTAGATCTATACATTAAAGAATTGAGGCTTTATGAAAATTATTTTTAAAAACTATTGCAAATTATCAAAGTAAATAATGTGATGAGTTTTTAACGTTAAGAGGATGGTAGTGAAGTTAAAAATCATTAAAAACTGATCGAGATATTGTAATTCTCATTAAGAAAAAGAAAACAAAGGATTGAAAATGATCCTGAAAATAAAAAGGAAACAAAAAGAGGAAAAGAAAAAAGAAAAATAAAAAAAAGAAAAGTATATGTGAAAGTGAGGAGAAGCTTGAGAGTGTGCCTACTTAAAAATTAGCTTAAATTGAATCATTTTAAAGAAAGAGACATTATTACAATTTTGAGCTTTTATTTTCTTACTGTATTAGTTTACCTATACTCGTAGTGTTCTCTCAAATTATATATGTTATTTTTCTGAGATTCCTATGTTTTAGAAACTACAATTAATTTTTGAAATGAATAGTAGAACTAGAATTCTTTGACTTGATTATAAAATATTCTTAGGCCTTATTTCTGACTTGAATTATTAAAATTTTCCTAAATTCATGACTACCACATTTACAGGACAAAACTATAGAGGTCATTAATGAAATCCACTACCAAATATTTAAACATGTTAACATATTAGTTAGAAGAAATAAGTTACTTGAGGATAAACAACAATTAAGTTTGAGGGATTTTGATATGCCTAAAATATGTTGCTTTTATTTGTACATTTAATGCCAATTATTAACAATATTGTGATTCAATGAATGGTATTTTTGATGTTTTTTTTAGTATGTACACTAATTGGACTACATGAAGCAAATGGATTGAAAATGGTGCAAATTGAATTCAATTACAACAAAAAGGGCAACGTTGATCTGGTCCTAAGGCACCAGAATCTAGTATGTGCTAGACAATAGAGAGCCTGACACCTAGGTACGAGAGACGGTTATCTAGATTATCCATTGAATGTTAAAGAATTTTGAAGAGATGTTTGAAGAAAATCTTTAGGAGTTTTAGAGCCCTATTTAAAGAAACATCAGAAGATTTAAAAAAGAGACTTTTGGCGGAGTTAAATGGAGACTTTTTTGGATAAGTAGATTCTTCCTAGAGAGGAGAAAGACTTGGAGGCTTTCTTGGATTTGGAGGAGAAGCAAAGAAGTGATAGCAATCTTCTTCACTTGAAATTTTAAGTATCTTTAGAGTGAATTGCAAGGAGAGTGATATAGTTAAAGGAATTAGAAAGATTTCTTAGGAAGGGAATTAAGATAAGTTGTGTACTTTGTTAACTTTATTTTTTCTTGTCTTGTAAACTTTTATTTATCTATTATTCCATGTGTTGTTAACTTTTATTCAACCCTTGATAAAAAGAAATCACAAAAATTCAAGATTTACCTGGACTTTGAAAAGGAAGAAGGAAGGACAAGAATGACAACTTCAAAAGAACTACAGTTCAAAATATCACTTGAAGAAAATAAGGGAAAAAAACAATTTGAATCTATGTATGAACAAATCAATCACTATATACACGTTATGACTCTAACTCCAATATCTCCATCAAAGATTGAGAATTTAGTTGTCAAAGAAGTACACAGTGAGAATAGAAAACCTATAAAATTTTGATTTGGTTCTACTTCTTCTAGGTCTGAAACAAATGTAAAACTAGAGGATGAAAATGAAAATGTTATGAAATCAATGAAAATTCATTTTGAGCTTTTTCTTCCATTTATTAAAAAATTGTTTAAAGATACTTTAATAAGTAAACATTTGTCATTAAACTCATCTCAAAATTTTGAACAACTGTGGAATTATAGTAAACGACATCATAATTTTAAAGAAGGTATAGAGTTTGGTACCTTAGAACCTCTAGATGATACAAAAATTTGCCTTGTTGTCACTAAAACATCTAATTTTGAGCAAACACCTGATCTTGTGATAGAAGATGCATCACCAGAATTTGAAGAAGAAATTAAAACGACAATGGACGAACTAAAAAAAGTAAATTTGGAAACTGACGATAACCCAAAACCAACCTTTATTAGTTTGTTCCTTAATGACATAGAAACAAAGGAAATCGTGCAATTGTTAAAAGAATATAAAGTCTATTTTGCTTGGAGCTATGACAAGATGCCTGAACTTGCTCCAGAAGTGGCAATTCACAAACTTGGGATAGATCAAACTGTTATCCCAGTTAAACAAGGACTAAGAAGGATGCTTGTTGAAATCGAACAACAAGTCATTGCTGAATTTAAGAAATTAATCGAAGCTAATGTCATTCAAGAAGAGAAATATCCAACATGTCTAGCTAACATAATGCAGTAACGAAGAAAAATGACCAAATTAGAGTCTGTGTAGATTTCAAAGACTTAAACAAAGCCCGTCAAAAAGATGAATTTCCCCTACCAATTCCAGAATTAATGGTAGATATTGCATCCACACTAGCAATATTTTCATTTATGGATGGAATGTCAGAATATAATCAAATTAAAATGTCTCTACAAGACGAACTAAATACAATCTTCCGAACACCTTTTAGCATATATTGCTACAAAGTAATGCCATTTGGACTAAAGAATGCTGGTGCAACATATCAAAGAGCTATGACACAAATCTTTAACAAACTTATACATAATCAAGTTGAATGTTATGTCGATGACTTGGTTGTCATCAGTAAACAAAAATAGGATCATGTGTATGATTTGAGAACTGTCTTCGAACGATTACAACAATTTAATCTTAAAATGACTACTTTAAAGTGCGCTTTTGGTTTCACTTCTAGGAAATTTTTATGATTTATTATTCGACATCGAGGGATTGAAATTGACCCCCTCAAAATTGAGGCCATTCTAAATATGCCTTCTCCTAAAACCTCACCCAAGTTCTATCTATTCGAGGAAAATTTGCCTACATCCGACATTTTATCTCCAATCTTTCAGGTAGATGCCGACCTCTCACTGCCTTGACCAGAGTGGATACCAAATTTGTATGGGATGAAAAATGTCAATTAGCCTTTGAAGACATCAAACAATACTTGACAACGCCTTCTGTTTTAATAGCCTCTATATTAGGGAGACCTCTTATCCTTTATACTGCAACATTAGACAATTCTCTCGGAGTTTTATTAACTCAAATTAATGATGAGGGAAAAGAAAATGTGTTATTTTGTTTGAGCCATTGTTTGATCCCTACTGAAGTGGGATACCCTGCAATTGAGAAGCAGTATTTGGTTTTGATCTTTGCAATTCAAAAGCCTGGACATTACATGCTATCTCATAAGGTAACTCTTATTTCAAGTGTTAGTCCATTATAATATTTAATGACTCAACCAATGCTCTTTGGAAGATTAGCAAGATGGGCAATGATACTGCTCCAATTTGATATAACTTTTGTACCGCTACCTGCTATCAAAGGACAAATTTTGGTAGACTTTTTAGCAACACATCCTATTTCAATTGAATCTCCTCTTAATGATGATTTTCCCAACAAGCAAGTATGAGAGATAAAAGATTCTGACACTTAATGGTGGGAATTTTATTTTGATAGAGAATCATCTTGTTAAAAAGACAAAGACAAACAAACAATCATACCTAGAAAATTAGGAGTAGGATTAATATTCATTGCTCCAAACAAGATGATGATGCCTGTTGACCTCACTTTTGGTTGAGGTCTAGAAATTTCTTTAGTAGCCCAGGTCTAGCCATAGGACTTTCCTACTGACTAGTCTTAGAAAATTAGAAAAGGTACCCTCACCATTAGAAACTCAAAACTCTTCTCTTTACTCAACTTGAAGTTCCACATATTGATCCTAACCTCTTACACTTAGTAGGTAAGATCATTATGAGGGAACTCAAGGAGAGTTCCTATAGGGCTACTTGACCTTAGGATTGACCCTGGGTGTTGATTTGGAGCTAAGGTAGACAATACCCTCACAATACCCTCACAATACC
>NW_018234951.1:54560-54972 GCF_001263595.1 Phalaenopsis equestris
TCCTCAGAGAGCTTCTCTAAGAGTCCCTTAGCACATTACAATCCATTTTCCTCTCCCAATTCCACCACAGAAATCCAATTTTGAGTTTGAATTCCTGCCCAAAATCAGGACAAACTTCAATCCGAACCTACACAGCACCAAACTTCAAACAAATTGGCTCTATAACTTCACAACAGTGAAGGAAGCCAAACCAAACCCCCATCAATTCCCCCTCTAAAATAGCCTCTACCATAGCTCTCAACCAACACCCAAATTCGGCTGTGGTCGAAATCATATATAGGCCTTACACCAGAGCCAAAGGCTTCATCCCTAAGCTCTTTGAGACCCAAAGAAGGTGTGAAGAATCTCTGATTGAGGCTAAACCTCTCGGAGCAAAGGTATAACCTCACTCACTCTCCTGAGCCTTCGCGAG
>NW_018234951.1:57596-57910 GCF_001263595.1 Phalaenopsis equestris
ACGAAACCGTGGGATCTTGATCGGTGTCGCTATAATCAACTTCAACTAAGTCAATAAATCACTTTTTGAATTTTCCAAAACATGACACTTCTCTTATCTACTTGATTTGTCATTTCTAAAACTGAAACTCTGCTATAACGAGGAGCTTGGAGCTAGCACTCTGGGCAGCCCGACCATCTTCTACAGTAAGAGGATCTACAACAACACATCCTTCCTTAGCTTTAAAACAACAAAGCCATAGGAATTCGAGGTTGTTTGCCTAGTGCAACATAAATCCTCAAACACATCTTTTAGGCCTTTGTACAATCCTGTTG
>NW_018234951.1:58282-58891 GCF_001263595.1 Phalaenopsis equestris
AATTCTTGTGTTCATCCTTCGAGATAGATACAGGATTTGAGATAAAGTGCTCTTTCATCTAAACTATGAAAATTATGGGGTCAGTTTGACTTCATCTTTTTCAAAACTAAATTTTTTTTTTAAATGTCCTTCCAAAGTGGGCAACGAGATTTCAATTTCGATGGCCGACAGCTTCTTACGGGCAATCCCCACACCAAAAATAGTGCCGACAGCTTCTTACGGGAAAACCCCACACCAAAATAGTGCCGACAATGCCATTTTCCTATCATCTAACTGAACTTTGTACAAATAATGAAGCTGAATATGAGGCACTCATAATGGGTTTAAAATTCACAATATCGTTAGACATTAAACATATCAACATTTACGAGGACTCTGAACTGATCATTAATCCGATTAGCAGGAAAATATAGAACTTTGAAACCACGACTGGAACAATATTTCCATTATGCCATGAAATTACTTCAACAAATTACTAATGTGACATTTTTCTTGACTCCGAGATGAAATAATTCTTTAGCAGATGCTTTAACCAAACATGTAAAAGATTTTTTTTTTCCAGAACAAGAAAATATCCCAATTTTTATAATAGGATGACTAGTTCTTTCC
>NW_018234951.1:58901-96972 GCF_001263595.1 Phalaenopsis equestris
TATTAATAATCTCCATATACATGAGAAAGGTGAGACGATAACAACCATTGATAGTGAGAAAGATGATTAACGACAACCAATTGTCAAATATTTACAGCTGGGAATTTGCCATAAAATAATTTTTTAGCAACACAAGTTAAACAAAGAGTGGTATCTTATGCTTTGATAAATAATATTCTTGATCGTCGATCCTTCAAGTAGATTTGGTTAAGATGTTTAAGCTAATCTGAAGCCCAAGAGATTGTTAAAGAAGTGCACTCAAGTTTGTGTGGTGTACATCAATCAGAGCCTGAAATGAAAATGAAAATTAAGAGAATGGAATATTATTGGCCAAAAATGATGACTGACTGCCTTGAAATTGTGAAGAAATGTCATCAATGCCAAGTTCATGAAGTGATTTTACATCAACCGCCAAATGTGTTACATCCAACAATTGCATCTTGGCTATTTGAATGTTGGGGCACAGATATAGCGGGCCCTATAAATCCTCCATCATCTAATGGACATCGATTTATATTGGTTGCTACAAATTATTTCTCTAAATGGGCAGAAGCAGTGCCGCTTTGAGAAGTCAAAGTAGAATAAGTTATTCAATTCTTTAAAACTCACATCGTCTATAAATTTGGAGTTCCTCGAAGGGTCATCTTAGATAATGGATTGGCTTTTAAAAATACAAAAATGAACAATTTCGTACAAAAGACATGGGATAAACTGGTAATATTCAACAATCTATTATTCTAAAGCCAATGGTCTAGTTGAAGGTTTCAATGAAATGTTGGTTCAGATTTTAAAGAAAACACTAGCTAAAACCCCAAGACAATGGCATGAAAAATTGATTGAAGCTTTATGGGCTTACATAACTACATATCGAACACCAACAAGATCAACACCGTTTGCTTTGGTATATGGTTATGAGGTTGCTTTGGTATATGGTTATGAGGTTGTACTTCCACTCGAAGTTCAAATTCCTTCCCATAAGGTTGTAATCGCTAATAAAATAACAGAAGAAGAAAATCTGAAATTGCGACTTGAGGAACTTGAAAGCATGGAAGGAAAACATCTACAAACCCAACAAAATTTAGAACTATATCAAGCTAAGATGGTGAGAGACCATGATAAATTGGTTCGTCCAAGAACATTTTAGATTTGAGATTTAAACTTAATACTTTGAAGACTTATCCTTGCTCAACGAAAAATAAGAGGGAAATTTGAACCAATATGGGAGGTCTCATATGCTATTGAAAAGACATATTTAGGGGGATCTTATCAGTTGATCGACTGTAAAGGAGAAAGAACTATATCCCCAATTAATGGGAGGTATTTGAAAAAAATTTATGCGAGATGAAAATAATGACTTGTTTTGTAAACTGGGAAAGAATAAAATTTTAAATTCATCTTCATGGTATAATATTTGACTTTTGTATCTTATGAGCTCTGATACGCGTAAAATATATAGTGTTTTAGACACATTTTTATACCTATTTTTGAGATATTGCGCTTTAATGGAATGTATTTTAGTGTTTTTCTTTTAGGTACAAGTGAAAAGGTGAAAATGCTTAAAGGAGGCTTAAAGGAGTGAAAAAGGATAGGAGTGAAAAAGGATCAAATTTGGAGTAAATAGGTGAAAAATGTGCAAAAGTGTTTTGGCACCTAAGCACCAAATCCGCCGCTTACACGCCTGATAAACAGAGCAGGCTACGCTTAAGCGCTAGAGGCCCCTCGCTTAAGTGCCACTAGCAGTTATTGAATGAGTAAATTTGGTTTTTGTGAATTTTGAAGACATTTTTGAGGTACCTATTGGCTTAATAGGTGGTTACAACCACCATGGACAAAAATTATTGTGAAAAGATGCATCTCTTGAGGAAATACATCAAATCAAGACACATTTGGAAGAGATATCAAGGAACCTTTTGGAGAATTATAAAAGAAGTAAGATTGGGACTTTGAAAGAGGTCCCGAAAGTACTAGGAAAGTTTTGAAAGTTCAAAATTAGGGAGTTAGTTAGAGAGATTTTCAGGAACCACATATTTATCCTCTTTTTAATTTTAGTTTTATATTGAGAGTGTTATAAAAGAGAGAAGATTCAAAGGAACTTCAAGAGTTTGGCAGAGGATTTGAGAAAAGTTCTTATTTTTTGTTTTAGACTACTTTTAATTTTAATTGAGACTTGTTGGTTTGACAATGATTTTTACTTTTAAATTAAAGTGTGGTTTTATTTTCTCTATGGATTTTGAGTAGTTTTCTTTATCTTTCTTATTAAAATGAAAAGTAATTAAGTGTTGGATAAAAGTTGTGGAGAGTATTGATTTTAATTTTTGAAGAAGTTGTGATGATTTAAATCCATGTGCTTCATTTACCTCTTGATTTGACCAATCCAGATGTTAAAATTTTATTGTGAGAACATATAAAATTCGGGCTGGTATTGTTTCAGTCAACAATTGGAAAGAATCATAAGAGGTTGTATGAATGAGAATGTACTTTATATGATTGAGTGTAAATAAATAGGAAAATATTAATTGAAGGGTGTAGAGTTAGAGGACTTTAAAGTGACAGGTTAAAGCCCCAACCTAGGTTTATTATTTTAGGTTCTGATACGAGATATTAGCCCCTAGGTAGAGGGAATTGAGGGAACTCTAAAGTGAGAGCTACTATCTTCCCTGCCTAGCCGATCTTCAGAACTATTCAAACTTTAAATTAGTCAATGTTCTTTATAGCAACTCTAGTATGGGTAAAGAATATTATTTCTCTTATTTGGCGCAACAACATATGAATACTTCCACAACGTAATTCATATACTTATTACTGATTCATGATAAAGAGAAAGATATTTTCATATTTAGTGCTTTTTCTTCTACAAAAACTCAAGTTATCTTTTTAAGTTTGTTCTGTTTTTGTCAAAATATTAAAATTACCAAAAATATTTAAACTTTATTTACTACAAAAACATATTTAGTGTAAATAATTATCTTTTTAAAAATAGAAAGTTTTCCAAAAAGTGCATATGGCATATCTTCCCTATGGGTTTGATTTTCAGGTCTTAATCAAAAAGTCCTATATTACTTGATAGTGTTACGTATACTTGCATAGTATCCCAATATAAATTAAAAGTTAAATTCTTATTTCTCTTCAGGATCAGGTTTTTTAGTTTTGTTGTGAAATAAGGAAATATAAGTGAAAAATATAATCTGAATTATTGTTATACTGTTGCATATAAGCAGTTATCCTGGATGAAGTTGTTGGCGCCGTTGCCGGGGAAGTGAAGTGAAAATTATAAAGAATCTATTAATTAAAAGTAAATTTCTATTTTTAGAAAGTCTTATTTAAACTTTAAGTTATGGTATTTTATTTTGTGTTTGTTTAGTTTTATTTTATTTTTTGTTAGAGTATGCATAGTTCAGGTTCTGAAGGACTAGTCCCCTACGATTCTGAATTAGAGAGAACTGTTAGAAAAATCAGAAAAACCAAAAAAAATAAAAATCTTGAAAAAACTAAAAAAAATTATAGAAATGACAAACCAAAATGATCAAAATATTGAAATTCATGAAGAGTTTAGACTTTTAAACTATTATGCCAACCCTACTGTAGATGAACTTCATTGTAGTATTCAAAAACCTTCTGTTGTGGCTAATTCTTTTGAGCTTAAACCTGCTATTATCCAAATGATATCAAATAATCAGTTTAGGAGATCACCGACTGAAGATCCAAATTTACATCTTGCCAATTTTCTAGAATTATGCGCTACATTTAAATACGATGGTGTATCAGATGATGTCATAAGGCTTAGATTATTTCCTTTCTCACTGAGAGATAAAGATAAGGTTGAATTCATTAGCACCTAGATCTATCAGAACTTGGGGTGATTTAGCACAAAAATTCCTTGATAATTATATTCCTCCATAAAAAACTGTAAAGCATAGAAATGATATTACTTCTCTTATAAATGAAGGTGAATCTATTTATGAAGCATGGGAAAGATTTAAATAACTCTTAAGAAAGTTTCCACACCATGCTATACCAGATTGGTTATTCCACACCATGAGAAAGTTTCCACACCATGCTATACCAGATTGGTTAATAATTCCAACTTTTATAATGAATTATTTGGATCTCTTACATCAATTATCAATGTCGCTGCTGGCTATTGGTGGTTCATTGATGTCAAAACCATTTCATGGCTCCTATGCTTTAATTGAATAAATGACTACCAATAATTTTCAATATCCTTCTGAGAGGGTGAATCCTAACAAAGTGGCCAATATTCTTAAAACTGATGCATTTACTATGTTAGCAAATCAAGTTGCTGCAATTTCAATGAAGTTAGATCAATTTGGAATGGATTTTTCTCAACCAATTTTCATGATTGAAAAGAATTCATTAGGCCAAATGATAGATTCTCAAGCATCATTGGAAACTTTGAATGCCATAAGTAACAAGAAGAATAACCCATATTCAAATCATTATAACCCAGGTTGGAAAAACCATCCCAAAATTAACTGGAACAATAATTCGGGTGGTAATAATCAGCAATGGGGGAACAACCAAGTAAACCCATTGGGAAACTGGAACAATCAAGGGAATAATAATTATAGATCTACTTTTCCTCCAAGATTCAATAATAATACAAAATTTAAGGAGAAGTTCTCTATATAAGAAGTGGTGTTACAAATGCAAAATCAATTATAGAGTCAAGCAACTACAATTAGAAATATTGAGAATCAATTTGGGCAAATAACAAAGTCATTAAGTAATAGATCCCAAGGAACACTTCCTAGTAATACTGAATCAAATCAAAAAGACCATAATAAAAAAAACAAATAAAAACCATTCAACTTAGAAGCAGAAGAGAGTTGGAAGGTAGGGTTCAAAAAGAAATTGAAGTAGAGAGAGAAGAAATTGAAGAATCAAAAGAGGACGCTCCAAAAGGTTCTGAAAGACCTATTTCTCAGCTGAAAATTGATTTGGAAAAACCACCACCTCCATTTCTTTAGAGACTTCATCAAAAGAAGTTGGATAAGTAATTTTCAAAATTTCTGAAAATAGTTAAGAAGCTTACGATTAATGTTTCATTTGTTGAAGCATTAGAACAAATGCCAAGCTTTGTAAAGTTTATGAAAGATATTCTCAACAGGAAAAAGAAGTTTGAAGATAATGAGACTATTGCACTTATTGAGAAGTGCAGTGCTATAATTCAGAAAAAGCTTTCTGAAAAGCTAAAAGATCCTAGTAGCTTTACAATTCCATCTGCAATACGAGACAAATTTTATGGGAAAGCCTTATATGATTTAGGTGCAAGCATTAACCTTATGTTATTATCAATATTCAAAAGATTAGGATTAGGAGAAATAACTCCTACTACTATAACTCTGTAGTTAGTAGATCGTTTGATATCAATAACCTATCCTAAAGGAGTTATAGAAGATGTCCTAGTGAATTTGGATTAATTTATTTTTCCTATTGTTTTCATTGTGCTAGATATGGAGGAAGATAAAGAGATACCTATCATTTTGGGGAGACCTTTCCTAGACATAAGAAGAGCAATGATAGATGTGCAGAAAGGTAATAGATGTACAGAAAAGGGAATTAACCATGTGCGTCAATGACCAAATTGTTACTTTCAATATTTTAAGATCAATGAAGTATCCTGCAAAGGTAAGGATGATGAATGTTATAGGATGGATGCTATAAGATATCTAAGTCAATGCCATTTTAAAACAACTTATGATGAAAAATTTGAAGAAAAAGATTTGGAAAACGAGCAGAAGAGGAAAACGAGCAGAAGTGGAATTATTTTGATGTGAAGAACTTTTTAAGGAAGATTCAAACTACATTCGAGAAAGTTTTAAAATTTTTGACACGATAGACAAAGTCTAATCATTTTGTCAATCAATTGAAAAACCTCCAGAACTTAACTTTAATTTACTTCCTAAACATTTAAAGTATGCCTTTTTAGGAGATTCCTCTACTTTACAGTTATAATTTCCTCAAAATTAATGATGGAAGAAGAAGAAAGGTTGATGAAAATTTTGAAATATTTAAAGAAAGCATTTGCATGGATAATTACTGATATTAAAAGAATCAGTCATTCAATTTGTATGCCTAGAATTCATATGGAAGACAACTGCAAACCTAGGGCAGATCCTGAAAGGATACTGAGTCCTGTTATGAAAGAAGTTGTTAAGAAAAAAATTTAAAGTGGTTAGATGCTAGAATTATCTTCCCTATTTCTGATAGTGCATGAGTTAGTCAAATTCACTGCTTTCCTAAGAAAGGAGGAGTAATTGTAACTATGAGTGAACATAATGAATTATCTACTAGATAAGTTACAGGGTGGCAGATATGTATTGATTATAGAAAATTAAATCTTTCCATTAGAAAAGATATTTTTCCAGTACCCTTTTTAGATCAAATGCTGGATAGACTAGCTTCGCATAAATACTTTTTATTTTTGCATGGATATACTGATTATCACCAAATACAAATATCTCCTGAGGATTAAGGAGAAAAAAACTTTTACCAGTCCTTATGGTATTTTTGCTTTTAGAAAGATGCCCTTTGGTTTATTAATTCCCTTGCTACAATTCAAAGATGTATGATGACAATCTTTTGTGATTTAATTGAAAAAGGGATTAAAATATTCGTGGATAATTTTCAGTGCATGGAACTTCATTTGACTCATGTTTAAAATATTTATCTAAAGTTGTTAAGCGTTGTGAAGAAACAAATTTTGTCCTTAATTGGGAAAAATGCCAATTTATGGTAGCAGGAAGAATTGTATTAGGTCATCAAATATCAGAATATGGTATGGATATGGTATCAAATATCAGAATATGGTATGGAAGTAGATCCTGCTAAAATTCAAGTGACCGCTAACTTACTTTATCCAATAATTGTAAGAGAAATTAAGAGTTTTTTAAAACATGTTGGATTCTACAGGCGATATATTAAGGACTTTTCAAAGATTGCTAAGCCTTTATGCCATTTACTAGAGAAAGTTACAATTTTCAATTTTGATTAAGAATGCCTAAAAGCTTTTAATTTATTAAAAGAAAAATTAATCACTACACTAATTATAGTTTCACCAAATTGGGGAAAACCTTTTGAATTGATGAGTGATGCTAGTGATTATGCTATAGGATCTATTTTAGGACAAAGATATGATAAAATTTTTAATGTAATTTACTATGCTAGTAAAACTCTTAATAAAACTCAAATCAATTATACAACAACTACAAAAGAGTTATTAGCAATAGTATATGCTTTAGATAAATTTAGATCATATTTAATAGGAACTCATTGTGTAGTGCATACAGATCATTCAGTTATTTAGTACTTCATGAAAAGAAATGATGTTAAACCTAGACTTATAAGATGGATTCTTCTTTCGCAAGAATTTGATTTTGAAATTGTAGATTGAAAGGGTACTGAAAACTAAATTGCTGATCATTTATCCAGGCTTGAGTTAGAAAAACCACTCTCTTTTGAAAAAGAAATTAATGAACAATTTTCGAATGATAAATTGTTCACTATTAATGAGTGGTGTGTTCTGTGGTATGCCGACATTGTGAACTTTGTTGTTAGTGATATTATATCCTATGGAATGACATACAAACAAAAGTGGAAATTTATTTTAGAAGCTAAGACTTATTTTTAGGATGACCCATTTTTATATAAACAAGGAAATAATATAATTATTCAAAGATGTCTACCATTAGAAGAAACTTGTGAAATTATCCAAAGATGTCATAATTCTTATTTTGGGGGACATTTTGGTGTTGGTAAAACAACATACAAAATTTTACAATCTGGATTCTATTGGCCTACAATTTTTAGTGATGTTAATGCTTATATCAAAACTTTTGATAGATGTTAACGAGTAGGAAATATTTTTAGAAGAAATGAGATACCCCTCAGTTATATGCTAGAAGTTGCAATATTTGATGTTTGGGGGTAAGATTTCGTGGGACCATTTATACCATCTTTCAGAAATTTATATATTCTATTAGCAGTGGACTATGTATCCAAATGGTTAGAATTTGTTTCTTTACCTTTATGTGATGCCCAAAGTGTTGCAAAATTTTTGAAAATGAACATATTTTTTAGATTTGGGATGCCAAGAGTTATCAATACTGATGGAGGAAGTTATATCAGTAATAATATAATGGAGAAGTTATTAAAGAAATATCATATAAATCATAGAAATGCTATTGTTTATCATCCTCAGACAAATGATTTGGTTGAATTATCCATCAATAAAGTTAAAGAATTATGGAAAAATTTGTGAATCCAAAAAAAATGGATTGGTCAGTCAAACTTGACTATGCTTTGTCGGCTTATAGGACTGCATACAAAACTCCTATAAGAATGTCCCCATATAGGCTAATATTTGGGAAAGCTTGTCACTTACCAGTTGAACATGAGCATAAAGCATATTGGACAATTAAAGAGTTCAATTATAATTTAAAAGATGCAGGAGAGAAAAGGTTATTGCAATTAAGTGAGCTTGAAGAGATATGGAATGAACCTTATGAGAGTGTCAAGATTTATAAAGAAAAGATGAAAATGTGGCATGATTGAAGGATTCTTACTAAAAATTTTCAGTCAGGGCAACAAGTTTTGCTATATAATCCAATGTTAAGATTATTTCCAAGAAAACTTAAGTCCAGGTGGATGGACCCATTTGTTGTAATAGAAGTTTATCCTTATGGAGCTGTAGATATTAAAGATCCCAAGTCTGAGAAAATATTTAAAGTTAATAAACAAAGACTGAAACCTTATTTTATTTGGGATTGACATAAACTTAATGATGGAATGATGTTGGGTCAACCATAATAAGCACTTGTTACGTCAGGCTGACGACGTAAAACCAAGCACTTTGTGAGAGACAACCCATAGTTATCAGAGTGTTTTTATTTAGATTTTTGTTTTGTGTATGATTAAGAAAGTGGGACTGTATTTTTGAAACTATTATGTGTTAGTAAGGATTTTAAGACTTTATTTAGTGACCAAGACATGTTAGAATGAGAATTTGGATGTTAAATTGACTAGTGCCAAAATATGCACTGGCACTTAAGCGTGACACTTTAAAAATATGTGCGAAACTAATATTCTAGAAGGTTTAACCGCTAATTAGTTTGTAAAAATGTGCCAAGGCAATTTCTAAATGTTTCTTGGAGTTATTGGAAGGATTTTGGCTTATAAATAGAAGGGTTTTGTGAATGAATTTCTCCCTAGATCATTTTTAATCCTAAAAGTCTATGAGAACGTGAGATTTAGAGAAAATGTCTTCATGGAAGAAGGATTTAAGGAAGAGGGAAGAAACCATGAGGAAGAGGTTGATTAGTCAAAGTGCACTATAAATGTATAACAGTTTCTTAGCCATTAGTATGGAAGGGATATCAGAGAAGATCAACAAAATAGAGAATATTATGGATTTATTGGAGACCAAAGTACTTGAGTTGCATGCACATCTAGAGCATATTGGATGGCAATTGAAGATTCAATTTAGCCACATAAGTTTTGTAGAGGAAGCTGATAAGGCGATGTTCATAAAGTAAAAGTGGATTGAAGAAGATAGTATCAGAGCTCGTCACCACCGTCTGTTTTATCAACTTTATCTTCCTAGAGAGGCTAATGAAAGCCAGGAATTTGTTCCTTCGAATGAAGAATGGAATTAAGTTTAATGTTAGAATTTGTGTGTTAGAAGTTGTAGTTTTCAAGTGGTTTAGTGTTTAAGTCTTGTTTTTAGTATTTATGACTTCTTATATCTGTCAATTGTGAAATGATTGTTATGTTTTTATATTTAAAAAAATTTTCTCATTAAAGACTATTTGGAGTAAGAATTAAGTGTTTAAAGATATTTGTAGTTGTTTGTGAATTAATATAAGTTTGTTTGTGTGAAAATTTGTGTTATTTTATACGTCAAATTAAAATAGTTATTATGGATAATTTTGAGAGAGAGGAGACTTACAGGAAGTTGAAAATAGTCATTTAAGTGCTATGAAACCGTTTAGGGGTGGTTTACTTAGGAAAATAGTGCATCTTACTTTAATTTAAAAATTTTGGAAATCGTGCACTGGCACCTAAGCATCACATCTCGCGCTTAAGTACGAGCCAACTGAGAGGCAGTCGCCTATGCGCCACTTACTCTCACTTAAGCACCAGTTCATGAAAATTGGTTTCCAAACGGTTAAAAGTGAAATTTTGGCCCAAAAATCACCAATTTCACGCCTCTAGTCACCTTCAACCTCTCAAAATCGTAATTTTGGAAGGCTAGAGCACATCTAAAGTGAAGATTTCCTGGTGGAATCAAGTGAAATTTGCTAGATCCAAGTTCCTTGATGTAAGAGCTTTACTTCTATGCAAAAATTTTGGATTTTCACTATGTATTTTGAGCACATTTGGAGAAATAAAAAATTCACTATTCATAGTGAAAAATGAGAAAAAAAATCTATGTAAATTTTGTGGGAAGTGTAGATTACACTTTGGAAGTTTAGTTTAGTAATTTAGAAGTGATTTTTAAAGTTATTTTTGGAATTTATTAAATTTGTAGAATGACACCAAGAATGAAAAGGAGCAAAGGAAAGAGCCCTTTTAATTTGAGTAAATTTATTAGTTGGAAGGCTCAGGATTGGTACAGTGATGCGTTGTAATCATGAAAACTGATTTAGGAGCGGTGTTTTAGGAATCCAGGTGGAGACATAGAGGATTTGATCATTCACCGATAGTGGAAATGATTCTACTATTTCTCTGCAGTGGCGGTTATTTCTGTTGTTAAGGAGTTCTATGCAAATCTCCTTGAGGTTGGAGACAATAGAGTTATGGTTCGAGGAAAGTTGGTACCTTTTTCACCAGAGGTAATCAACTTGTTTTATCATCTGCCACCTGATACATTATGTTTTATGCAAATTATAGTCCAACTGGAGCGGAGTTAGACGAGATTATTTCTTACTTGACTATTAGGAGAGGACTTTGGAAGATCACTAATGAGAGAAGAGTCAACTTCCCAACTTTAAAGTTATGTGCACCTTGAAAAGCCTGACACTATTTTATTTCTACTCGTCTACTACAAATAAATCATCTCAGTGAAGTGACCAGAGAGAGAGCGACATTAAATTATTGTATCCAGGAAGGAAAGCTCACAACATAGGAGCTTTGATTTGTCATACTATCTTCAGTTCTACCACTATTGTTACTACTGCAGGTCTGGGATTTGTTTCCTTGATCTTTTCTCTGCGTGAGTAGGCTGGAGTTAGATATGATAGCTGGGAGGAAGTGTTGTTACCTCTAAAGCCCATCACTAAGGTGAATGTGAAGACTTATTTTGAGCCTACAATTTTTTGCTATAGAGGAGGATAGGAGTTATGAAATGGAGACGTCTGTTGTTTCTACCTCTACTATTATATCTAGACCATCTACCTCACGTGCTTCTAGATCTAGAGGTGAGTCTACTGAGTCTTATGATCAATTATTAGAGGATAATGGACAATATTAATTTTACCATTGATATGGTAAAAAAATTAAAGCGTTTTGCATATCATAATGATAAGTATAATTGGAGAAAAAGTGATTATGAAGAGAAATTTCACTCATCTTTGGAGAGCCTCATTAGGGGTAACCAAGGAGTGCAATTTCCTCCATATCCTAGATACCCTGATTATGAGTCTACAAAAGTTTGGGATAGCGGTGATTCATAAGATGAAGAGTAGAACTGAGAGATTTACTTTATGATTGTAATATGATATGAACTATGTGGTCTAGGCTTGCTACATTTGCATCTGTGTGTTGATTTAAACTATGTGATGTGCTTTGGACTTTTATGTTTATGTAAGAATTGTGATGTGATGTGTTTTCATGTTTTGGAGTTGAGACATATTTGTTTACTTGTTTAGATATTGTGATGTGTGAGACTTGTATTTTTAATTGTATTGTAATGTTTGTGTTAGTTTGTAGTTTGTTTAAAATTCTAGGGTAATAACTGTTGTGAGTTTTTTTATTTAGTTAGTTTAGAACTTAATTCTATGTCTTCTGTAAAGTTGAAAATCTTGCTAACTTAGGTCTTAAATATTATATTTCAGAAACTGGTACCTTGTATTTTTCTTTTATCATGTTTGTGAGTTTGTTTTTATGTTGAGATTGTGAAGTCAAGTTAGTGTGTTAGTTTGCTTTTATATTTATACACACTATTTGTAAGTTTATTGAATCTCTACATCTTGAATTTAAATGAAAATAATAGAAAATTTGATCAAAATAAATTTTACTCATGTTTTTAGTTTTATACTTGTATCATTAGGGTATAAAAATTTCTATAAGCATGTTATTCTTATTTTTATTCTTGCATATATATATTTGATGTTAAACTCTTTAATCTGATAAAAATTTAAGTTTGTGGGGGGGGGATGAAAAATATTTTCAAAACTTTAATTTTATTTGTTCTCAAATGAACTAAAAGTGAATTTGATTTGAAAAGAAAAATTGATCCTGTATATGAAGTTATATTACGGAAGTAAAGTTTGATTTTAGAAATGAGTAAGAGAATTTAGTTGAAATTTTGAGTAATGAAGAAAAACTTTAAGTTAAAAGCTTTTAGTGTAGAAAATGATTAATATAAGTAAATATCTTTAGTAAGAAACATTGTATTTTTGAAAAATTTAGAAATTTAGACTTTTATTTTTAATACTTAAATTTATTTTATTAAAAATAAATTTTAAGGCTATAATTATATTTAAAAGTAAAAGTTTTGGATCAAGACTTTGCTTTAGGAGAGGAAAAGTAGAATTTAAAATTATTAAAGGCCTATACAGATATAGTAATCATTGCCTAAAAGGAAAAAAAAAAGGGAAAAAGAAAAAAAAAGAAGAGAAAAAGAAAAAAAAAGAAGAGCAAAAGAAAAAGAAAAAAATATATATGGGAGGAGAAGCTTGAGGATTAGTGCCTAATCAAAATTTGGTTCTACATTTGATCTTTTTAAAGTATAAAACTTGGGAAAATCTTAAGTTTATAAATATAATATAGTCAGTAAAATTATTCTTAATAAAAATTTTGAAGTGGAGATAATAAAAGAACTAAATTTTAAGATTTGAAGACTTAGAATATTTCTGAATTAGATGGGAACCCATATTTTATTCTTTCTTAACATTAAAAATTTCTAAACTTTATGTTGGTCTCATTTACTGAATATTTTTTTTCTAAATTGAACTACTGTATTTCTAAATCTTAATTTATATAACTCCTAAAGAAACTCATATACATATCATACATATTTAGTTTTTAATGATTGAAGTATCACTTGAGAACAAGTAACATTTTAAGTTTGGGGGATTTTGATACGCCTAGAATATATAGTATTTTTAGACACATTTTTATACTTATTTTTGAGATATTGGGCTTTGATGGAAGGTATTTTAGTGTTTTTCTTTCAGGTACAGGTAAAAAGCTGAAAAATGTTTAAAGGACTGAAAAAGGATCAAAATTGGAGTAAATAGGTGAAAAATGTGCAAAAGTTTTTTGGGGCCTAAGTGTTAGATCTGGCGCTTAAGCACCGGGTAAACAGAGAAGGCCACGCCTAAGGGCCAGAGGCCCCCAGCTTAAGCGCCAGTGGCAGTTATTGGATGAGTAAATTCAGTTTTTAAAAATTTAGAAGAGGTTTTTGAGGCACATATTGGCTTAATAGGTGGTTACAACCACCATGGACGATAATTATTGTGAAAGGGTGAATCTCTTGGAGAAATACATTGAATCAAGACACATTTTGAAGAGATACCAAGGTACCTTTTGGAGAATTCTAAAAGAAGGAAGGTTGGGACTTTAAAAGAGGTCCTGAAAGTACTGGGAAAGTTTTGAAAGATGGAGAGATTTTTAGGCACCACATATTTTTCCTTCTTCTATTTTAGTTCTATATTGAGAGTGTTGTAAAAGAGATGAGATTCAAAGGAATTTCAAGAGTTTGGTGGAGGACTTGAGATAAGTTTTTATCTTTTGTTTTAGACTACTTTGGTTTTAATTGAGACTTGTTGTTGTGAGAACATGTAAGAACCGGGCTGGTATTGTCTCAATCAACAATTGGAAAGAATCACATGAGCTTGTATGAATGAGAATGTAGTTTATATGATTGAGTGCAAATAAATAGGGAAATATTCATTGAAGGGTGCAGAGTTAGAGGACATTAAAATGACAGGTTAAAGCCCCCAACTTGGTTTATTGTTTTTGGTTCTGATACGAGATGTTACCCCCGAGGTAGAGGGAATCAAGGGAACACTTGAGTAAGAGCTAGTATCTTCCTTGCCTAGCAGATCCTCAGAACTATTCAAACTTTAGATTAGCCAATGTTATTTATAGCATCTCTAGTAAGGGTAAAGAATATTATTGATCCTATTTGGCACAACACAATATGCATACTTCCACAATAGAATTCCTACTTATTACTAATTTTGGATAAGGAGAAAGATTTTTTCATATTTAGTGCTTTTTCGTCTACAAAAACTCAAGTTATCTTCTTAAGTTTGTCCTATTTTTGTCAAAATATTAAAATTAACAAAAATATTTAAGCTTTCTTTACTGCAAAAACATCTTTAGTTTAAATAATTATCTTTTTAAAAATAAAAAATTTTCTAAAAAGTGCATATTGCTTATCTTCCTTGTGGGTTCGATATTCAGGTCTTAATAAAAAAATCTTATATTACTTGATAACCATACGTATACTTGCGTAGAATCCCAACATAAATTGCTTAAATTTCTTATTAATAAAATATTTTTCTTCAGGATCAAGTTTTTGGTTTTGTTGCAAAATAAGGAAATATAAGTGAAAAATATAATCAGAATTATTGATATTCTTTTGCATATAAGCAGTTATCATGGATCAAGCTCCTTTTTGCTTATTAAGCTAGTGCTTAAAAAAGAATAATTCCTTTACAAAATAAATTAACAAAGACAAATAAATGATATTATATTTAGTTGAAATGTAGTCTGACATGTTACATTACCCTGTTACTCGCAGGAAAATCTCAAACAATAGGCTCATTTTCACTTTTCAAAGTGGTGTTTGTTTGGCATTGGATCGCCGATGTGTTGAGAAGGAAGCGAGGATCCATTTCGACTTCAATTTAACGCAAGTTGAGCTTCTACATATTGGATCATTATTGTTCATTGTTGACAAAAAGGAAGCCAAAAAAAAACATCTATCTTGGAATTTAAATTCCGACAATAGCTTATCGTTAGAGAAGAAGTGAAATCAAATAGTCAAAAGCAAAAGTTTGATGCTAAGAAATTAAAATAATGTTGGTAGCTCTGGCTCATGGAATCACTGAAGAATCTACTGCTGGCATCAATAAACTGACATCAGGACTGACCTTGTCCCAAAGAAGAAATGTAATAAATGATTGAAACGATATGAAGAAAAAGAACAACAAAATATAAGAACTTTAGAAAAGGATACTGTTGAATTTGAACTTCCTGTCCTTGAGGACACTCTTGGAGAGATATATCCTGTTTTAGGAGTTCAAAACCTGGATTACGAAGAGGAAGAAAAGATAGAATATACTTTCTTTGTTCCAACTCCATATACACCAGCACTTGACTTTACAACATTCAAACAGCCAACAAACAAACAAATTGTTTCCAAAGAAGAAATGGAATGTATCCAAATCATCAAAAGACACTTGTTTGAATAATTCAAGCACGTGCATGGTAAAACTATAAATATAATCAAGGGAATTAAACTATTCACAAAGGTGTTTGATGAAGATGAGCAAGAAGCCATTATCAAACATGTAATGGAGGTTTGCAATCTTGGATGAGTCGGACATTTGAGAAAAAGAACATATTCTGAACCTAATAAATAGATACGTGGTAAAGGTCGGGTGACCATTCAATATGTAAGTTGTTACATTTATGTTGTAGATAAGAACGGCAATCCTCCGGGGATTTTACAACATGAACATGTCGACTCACTACCTATAATGATTATTCAAATCAATAGGTGACTGGTGACTTGGAACATTATGCTAGCTATTTGTACTCCAGATAGTTGCATTATCAATTTATATGACGAAGGAGATTTTATTCCACCATATATTGACAGTAATGAATTTAAAAGGCTCTTCAATACGATATCATTGATGAACAGATGCTCTATCTTGTTTGGAAGGGAAATACTGATCATGGGCCCAAGAGAATTCCGAGGATCTTATCAAGTTCCTCTTCCACGAGGGATAGTCTTGGTGTTACAGGGAAATGGAGCTGATGGATATAAACACCTCATACCAGGTGTTAGTAGACATCGCATGTCCATAACATTACGAGGAATGCGACGGGAAAAACATCCAAATGGATATCAGCCTATCCCAAAGCATGAAGGACTACAACTTTTGGAACTACCATGACCCTATGGATCTCCAAGCACCTAAGATATATTTGACAAAAGTTAATTTTGATAATAACTTGGAGTGCTAGATAATCATGGTAAATCTAATAGTATCCAAGGTTGTCAAAGAAGTGAACAACAACATGACTTATGACGTGACGTTTTTACTACAGCAGATTATTTATAAGATATGATGTTTCATCTGTAACATACTATGTACTGTTAACTTTTCTTTTCAAAATTGTTGTGAATGTACATTATCTGGTATGATGAAATAAATTCTTGTAGAAATTTATTCATTGTATATAATGTTTATGCTGGTCTGAAAATGCCAAACAATACACCTACAAATGAAAACAAACATAAATAATTACATTTCATATTTTTAAATCAAATCTCCAATGGAAAATTAAGATAGAATAATTTTACATACTCTCTATTCTCTCCCCAACTATAGGAGACATGGTGTTTCCTTTAGCTTTTCTTTGATATAGGATATTAGTCATATACCATTCCATCTCAAAATTGACAGACCGACATCTGACATTCCGCAGAGATATTTTAGTATCTATTCTCACCTTAGCTCAGAAACATGATGTTTCCTTTAACCTTTTCTTTAAGATAGGATTTAAGTTGTATAACATTCCTTCTCAAAATTACCAGACTGACATCTGACATTCTCGAGAGATAGTATGTAAATATTCTCTCCTTAGCTCAGAAACATGGTGTTTTCTTTAGCTTTTCTTTCAAATAGGATATAAGTCATATAACATTCCTTCTTAAAATAGACCGGCATCTGACCTTCCCGAGACATAGTATGGTATCTATTATCTCCTTAGCTCAGAAACATAGTGTTTCCTTTAGGTTTTCTTTGAGATATTATATAATTCATATAACATTCCTTCTCAAAATCGGCAGACCGACATCTGACATTCTCGAGAGATAGTATGGTATCTATTATCTCCTTAGCTCAGAAACATGGTGTTTCCTTTAACCTTTTCTTTGAGATAGGATATAAGTTGTATAGCATTCCTTCTCAAAATTGACCAACCAACATCTGACATTCTCAAGAGATAGTATGGTATATATTCTCTCCTTAGCTTGGAAACATGGTGTCTCCTTTAGCTTTTCTTTGAGATATGATATTAGTCGTATAGCATTCCTTCTTAAAATTAATAGATCGACATCTATCATTCTTGATAGACATTATGGTATCTATTCTCTCCTTAGCTTAGAGACATGGTGTTTCCTTTAACTTTTCTTTGAAATAGGATATAAGTTGTATAACATTCCTTCTCAAAATCGGCATACTGACATCAGACATTTTCGAGAGATAGTATGGTATATATTCTCTCCTTAGTTTAGAAACATGGTGTTCCCCTTAACCTATTTTTTTAGATAGGATATAAGTCGTATAACATTCCTTTTCATAATTAACTGACCGACATCTGACAATCCCGAGAGATGGTATGGTATCCATTCTCTCTTTAGCTTGGAAACGTAGTGTATTCTTTAACCTTTCTTTGAGATAGGATATAAGTCATATAGCATTCCTTCTAAAAAATTGATAGATAGACATAATCGATAGATAGACATCTGATATTTCCAAGTGATGGTATGGTATCCATTCTCTCCCTTGCTATAGGAAACATGGTGTTCCATTAGCTCCTTTGCGAAAATATGACATCCATTTCCTTCTGACTATTTGATATGGTCTTATCACTCTTTTATACAATATTCCTAAAGATCATATGAGGATACAACATTATTGAAAATTGACTGTTTTGGTCAATGCCAATATGTGTGGCATATATTTGTTGACCTCACTTTTAGTGAAAGACATAAAATAACTTCCATAGACCAAACTCAACTTACAGAATCTTATGATTTAAGATTCTCAGACATATTTAAAAGAACTAAAATTATCATTGTTATCATCAAGATAAAGTGTCTATCAAAATTTATTTATTTTTTTGACATACTTAGGGTCATTAACACCCTAAAGAAAATTGAAATAACCCTTAAAGCACTTTTTTGGAGCTTAACAAAGACAATACTCTAAAATAATTAGATCAGTAGTAGTAAGCCCGATTCTGATCAAATTTTGACTTAATGGTCACCAAAATAATCATAAAGTCAACATTGAAACTTAATTGATCCAATTGGTCAAGTTTTACCCAAATGGTCAATTTGGTCAAACTGGTCAATTTTGGTCAAACTACACAACTTTGGTCAATTTAGACCAGTGAATCAGTCCAAACTCGAAATGGTCAAATTGGATCATATGATCATTCTGAAACACCAAAATGGTTAAAGTGGACCCTATAGTCAACTACAGACATCATTTTCAAAACTTGGTCAAAATTGTCAATTCTTGACTTAATGACCACCATAATGAATAAATTGGTCAACCTTTGACCTAAAAAGTAAAACTTGGTCAAAATGGTCAATTCATGACCTAATGAGCACCACATAGACTATATGGGTCAACCATTGACCAAATAGATCCAGTTTGGTCAAAAAGATCAATATATGACCTAATAATTATCACATTAACCCAAAAAACTGACTCAATATTCTAAGGGATCAAATTTTGATAATATGACTAAACCAAGACACATAATTAAAGCTCATGGACTCATGATTAACCCAACCATGACATGGTTAAGTAAGTCTCATTGGTCAACTCTAGACTAGAATTGATCAACTCTTGACAACTTTGGTCAAATTTGGTCAAAATATTGAATTTTGAACCAAATTAACAAAATTGGTCAAATGGTCAACACCCAAAATCATTTTGATCAATTTATGGGTTAATATTACAATTTCCTCCATTTTTAATTAATTACATAATTAATTAAAAAAGGATTTATAAAATTTAACCCTAAACTAAATGACATCATATGTGACAAAAAAACCAATAATTGATTTTCAAAATTAAATCTAATTTATGGATGGTCATAAAAGGGTTATCCATAGCCCATTAGACCCATCATGATATATTTGGCACTTTAACAAACCCATTTACCATGATTCTAACCTTGTTTAAGGGTCATAATGACACCATCATGAAAGAAGGAACATGTGTCATTCCCTCTTGAAACCAAAGCATTAGATGGAAGGTTAGGTGGAGAGAGCCTCAAAACCTCACTAATGGAGAGAAATAGCTTAAATTCATCATGGGGAGAAAGGTGAGTAAGAGGCATATGTGTCATGTTCCCTTTAATCCATTGAATGAGCTAATGGAATTATGTGATGAAGGCTATCTCAGCAAATTTTGGCCAACATCATCCACCACATAGATGAACCAATGAGGGGAAGCCAAGGATTTAAGTTAAAACCTACTCCACATGGGTGAAACCTTGGAAAATCAAATGAACTTATCCTTAGCGGAAATTCTATCTAGAAACCATAATTAATTTGGTCAATAACATCCCCTAATGAACCTAAGCTGATCAAGGTTCGTCCATGGCTCTTCTAAAGCCTATTTATAGGTCAAACCCATGAGCTAATAAAAGGAGAGACACACTTACATTGCTAAAACTCAAATGCTCCCAACAGAAAAATTCCTCACCAATCTATAGGCAATTGATCCCTACTAAAATCAAGCCTTAAAATCCATTACTTTTCTCCAATTTAGCCAACCTGAAACCCTCCAAAACACAATATTTTTGGGTCCAACTAAAACCCTACCCAATGATCAAATTAACTCCTCCTACACCTTCCCCGAGGAGCAAGAAGAAGATCCCAATCAAATTGGATCTTTTCTTGAGCTCTAAACTGGTTCTACATTAGGCCGTGAGCCCCTTTTAGTTGACTTTTTGTCGAACCCAATTTTATCTCAGATTGGACTTATCAGGAGCTTCGAATGCACCCAGTGATCGTTCCAAGAAAATTTGATTGAGGCTTCACCTCATCAAACCAAGGTATGGCCAAATTAGCCTAATTTGTGTTTGATTTGGAACTTTGTGAAATGAACAAATTCAAAATAACTACAAATCCATATGGATAAGTTCGTCTTACCATGATGAAGCTTATGGAACAATCCCCATGAGTTTTCATCAAGATTCGAGCGAGATCTTATGCTTATATCATAGACGGTCCATGGGAAATGACTATTTGAGGAAGATGATGGGATGATGTCCATTTTTATGTATTAAAAGTGGATGGTCGAGATTCCGTTGGACTGCGATTTCGTCGATATGACCAGATAAAACTACAGGCCATGTGGCTTTCTACGTGGAAACCCTCCCCAATCAAATAGTGCCACATAAGCTTTCGACTAATATGATGATCCAGTTAGCACTTGTGTTGATAAATAAGAAAATCTGAATTTTCTTATTTAATTAAATTCTGAAATCTTGAAAATTTCATATCTTTGCACAGAAATATCACAAAAATAAGACAAAAATACCTCTAAACTCAGGACAATGAGTAGAACATTTTGGACTTGAAATTAAAATTTAATTAATTATAATTAATTTTTAATTAATTAAATATAATTAATTAATCTCTGGAGTAATTTAATTGTTAAAAATTATTTATAATTTAAAAAATTCTGAAATTTGTAGGGAATAATCTTTAAGCCCTTAGGAATCTTCCATAATTTTACCAAGGCCAGAAGAATTATATATATATCAATTTCTTAATTTCCTTCAAAATTTATGATTATCCTTAAAATAATTACAAAAAAAAGGAATTGGAAATTAAAATCAGAAATGGTTAGAAAATTTAGAGTGACAGACCTAAACTCTAAAAGACAAATTTTAGCCATTTAAAAAAGATATAAAATGACAATTTATCATTTAGGGTTTAAAAAAATTAATTACATATAAAACCCTAAAATAAAAAAATTAAACTTGGTTCATCTTACATCGAGCTAAGTCAACGTTTTTATATCCAAAACCCAAATGGACCAGTTAAAAATTATCTTATTAACCCTAATTAGGTCAAAAGTCATTAATTTGAGTTAATTGAAATTAAGTTAAACCTTAATCATATTAGGTTTAGCTTAGTAAACCTTAATCAGATCTAGTTCCTTATTAGTTCTGATAAATTATCTTAAACTTTAATTAAATTAAGTTTAAGTCAAAATTAATCTAATTAGACTTATCCCCTAATAAGACTAATTAATCAATTAAACCTTACCCAAATTAGGTTTAGTTAACCCACAACTAATTAGACATAAACCCAAATAAGTCTATATAATCAATTAAGCCTTACCCAAATTAGGTTTAGTTAACCCACAACTAATTAGACATAAACCCAAATAAGTCTATATAATCAATTAAGCCTTACCCAAATTAGGTTTAGTTAACCCACAACTAATTAGACATAAACCCAAATAAGTCTATATAATCAATTAAGCCTTACCCAAATTAGGTTTAGTTAACCCACAACTAATTAGACATAAACCCAAATAAGTCTATATAATCAATTAAGCCTTACCCAAATTAGGTTTAGTTAACCCACAACTAATTAGACATAAACCCAAATAAGTCTATATCTAATTAATCAATAAAATCTTACCTAAATTAGGTTTAATTAACCTTAATCTAATTATATTTAAACTCGAATAAGTTTAATTAATCAATTAAACCTTACCCAAATTAGGTTTAATTAACCCACATCTAATTAGAATTAACCCCTAATAAGTCTAATTAATCAATTAAACCTTTCTCAAATTAGGTTTAATTAACCATAATCTAATTAGATTTATCACCTAATAAGTTAAATTAATCAAATAAACCTTTCCCAAATTAGGTTTAATTAACCTTAATCTAATTAGACTTATCCTATAGTAACTCTAATTAATCAATTAAATCTTACCCAAATTAGGTTTAATAAACCTTATTTTTATTAGACTTAACTTTAATAAGTCTAATTAATTAATTGAACCTTACATAAATTAAATTTAGTTAACCTTACTCAAATTAGACTTATCTCCTAGGAAGTCTAATCAAACTTAAGTCTAACCCTAATAACCAAAAACTAACTTGAGTTTAACTTAACTTGAACTCAAGCTAACCAAAATGTTAGGTATAACCCACATTGAACCTAACTTAGCCAAAACCTAACTTGAGTTTAACCAAAATTGAACTCAAGTTAACCCAAAAATTAATTTCAACTCAATTAAGTTCAACTCACATTGAACCTAACTTAACCAAAACCTAACTTTAACCTAACTTGGACTCAAGTTAACCTAAACATTAGGTTCAACCCATAATTGAACCTAATTTAAGCAAAACCTAACTTGAGTTCACCCTAACTTGAACTCAAGTTAACCCAAACATTAGGTTCAACCCATATTGGACCTAACTCAACCAAAATCTAACTTGAATTTAACCTAACATGAATTCAAGTTAAATTAAACATTAGGTGTAACCTATATTGAGCATAACTTGAGTCTGATCTAACTCAAGTTAACATAAGTTAACTCGAACTTAAATTCAGTTCATACTGATTTGAGGTTTGACTTATCTTAAACTTAAGTTCCAATTTAGATTTAATTGATAATGAATCTAAAATTCTTAAGTTGACAATGAAACTCTCAAAGTCTAATTTCTATTAGACTTAATCAAAATCTATATGAATGATTTAAACATCTAATCAAAACCTTAAAATATTGACAATAAATTGAATTTTCTCATATTAATCTTGTTTCTCCATGTTCGTTGGAGATATCAAAAAAATGTCGCTTTAGAATTTCTTTGCATGTTATAGGATGTGCTAACTTTATTTTACAGGACGACATTCAAAAGAGGGATTCCAAAACAACACAAAATGACAAAAATTACAAAAAAAGAAAATAAAAGGACATAAACAAAAAAACAAAAATGACAATAAAAAACCTAAACTTTTAGGATAGCCATAAAACCTAAAACTTTTAGGATAGCCAGAAAACCTAAAACTTTTAGGATAACCACAAAATACAGACATAAATTGGCATTCCCTTAGGATTGAATAATTGACATTCATAAACTTGATGTTATTTTAACATCAAATTTTTTTTGAAAATGAGTGTTTAACATTAATCAAGAGTGCTCTTAGGTAATTTTAATTATTTAAGATGTAATTAACTATAGGAGCTTGCTCCTATACGAGAATTAAAGAACCCGAAGAGAATATCTGGTTACAAAAATTTTGTTAGAAAACTTTAGTAATGACAAATTCTAAAGATTTCCATTATAGGTTTATTACCAAATACTTTCTTTTTGTATCTTCTATCATTCTTAGTCATTGTCCATTTGTTTTCTGAGTTTCTTAATTTATAAGGGTTCTTGATACAATCAGAATGGAATAAGTTATTCAAAAATTAGGGCAAAGAGATAGATAAATAGAGTGGCGACTCTTCAAACCGACAATACCACACCACGTACCCTTCTTGGCAGTGACCTAACCACCATAAAGCCTTAATTGTCAGCAACAATCATACACACAAAATTGACCAATCAATTGGGCTCAATGTCATGGTTAGCCTAACCCAAACCCAACTTCAAGACAATGTAACCCAAATTAAACCCATGCACCAAAATTGACTAAGCAATGTAAAATTGATCAAAGTAATGACACCACAACCACCAAATGGGTCCTAATGACCAGGCTAGACCCACCTAGCCCACCCGATGGAAGCCATGGAACAATGGTCTCTTGATTTATGGGATTTTATCCTTTTTTGGGCCTAAACAAAGAGATCTATTCCATCATACCAAAACCATTAAAGGTTAATCATAATTAAACCTCCCCCTGGCTCACATGGTTGCCATACCACCTCCCCTGGTTTGGCCAGTTATCCTAGTCACCGGAAAACCCCAAAAACCAACGGCCAAGTTGCTCAAATTCAAACCCAATTACACCCATCCAAGCTGGCCAGCTCCCATTGGCTTTGGCACATTTCAGCCCTCCACATAAGCAATTAATTGAACTCAAATTGAAGCCCCGAACTCCACCTCAAACTCCCCTTTTTTAAATAACCCAATTCATGAGCAAAGGGGAGCTGATCCAAATCCTTGGGGAAACTCTACAAAAATCTCACTAGAGAATCTCCAAGAACTCCTCCACTCAAGGCCACCATTTTTCCCTTCTGGTTCCCCTTATGAGAGCCTAATTTTCAGCTTAAAATTTCAGCTCAAACAAGGAAAGATTTCTCCACACCAACCCCAAACTCTAATTAACTATGCACACACCATCCCCACAGTGAGAGGATTTGATTCCCCACAAAAGCCCCATATTAAACAACCTCTAACATAGCTCAAGACCAACACCTGAAATCGAGTTTGATTGAAATCATATTTAGAAAATTCACCAAGGATTGAGACTTCATCTGGAGGTTCATTGGACCCAATTGAAGCTACCACAACCATCTGATTGAGGTCTCCCCTCCAGAGAAACGTTTTGAATCTCAACCTTAATCCGAGCCTATTTTGATTCTCCATACGTATTTGCTATATTTCATATTGTATAAGCCATATAAATATGTTCTTCTTGAGTAGATGAAGGTTTAGGAATAAACCCCATGTGATTTGGTTAAGCCTACCTCGAGATCTTAAGGTTTTAGTGTGAACGGTTCATGGGTTAGGACACTTGGGGATGATTAAGGAGAGCCATCTGATTGCAATTTTATTTAATAAATCGAGAAGAACATGTCGGATGAACTCTTTAAATGAAAATGCGGGCCGCGTGACAGTTGAGGTGGCTGGTGGCATCAAATGGTGAGCGCCGCCTGTAAAGATTGAGCTAGCAAGGATGGCATGGCACTGACTGGTTTAAATAAAAAATATGGGTTTTCTAAATTTATTTAAAAGCTTAAAAATAAAATAAAAATTCCCTCTTGCTCAGAGAATAGAGGAGAATAATGTGGACCAAATATAAATTTATTCGTTGACTCTCTGATTTTTAATGAATTAAATACCCTCTGGAGTATTTTAATTCATTATGATCAAACACTGCTCTCCATGGCTTGAAACTTTTAGGGTTCAATCCTTACAACAGAACGGGTGCTCTCAGATTTTTCCAAGGTCAAAGGGCATCTCTACGATTCTAATATTAGTTTTCAAGCTAAGAAGGCTATTTTGACTTATTTTAATTATATAAATTAGAATACTACTTTGAAAGTTATGGGAATAATTTAAGTAGGTTTCCTATGGTCAGAGAAGTTTAGGAAAAATGTCATGATTATTTGAATTATTCTGTACATTTCTATAGTTAATTAAGTGTATATATCTTACTTTAATTTATGTAAATTAAATACTAATAAAACTGGACCAAATCAATTCCACGTTGTTTATAAAAATCATGTTTACCTACTGTAAAAATTTAAAAAAAATTATTTGACTAAGTTTGAGCACTAAAGTTGATTTTCTAAGAAATCTTGTATTTTCTTACCAATATAATTATATTAAATCAAATACACTTAGGATGATTATGAAAAGTTTTTTTTAAGTTCCTTGTTACCATGGACACTTAAGAAAAATTAAATTTATTTTTTAAAAAAATACTTGATTTTTTTTGCTTTTTTTTGAGTTTAAAATGATTAAAAATAATTAATAATCAAAAAATACCAAAATACTTCAAAATGTGTCTAACTGTTCTTTGATCATTTAGAACTCTTTAGTAAAATTTTCCTAATTTTTCTAAGTTAAAAATAAACTTTTAAGAGCTTATAAATGAATGTTTCTTATTTTCCCATTAAAATAATTGTAATAAATAAATCAAAAAATCATAACAATACAAAATTTGTTCCTCTCAGTTCTACAAAATAAGAGAGCAGAGAGGTTTAATAAGAATATAAAGAAAATTTTGTTTATTAAAACATTAATTTACATTTAATTAAATAATTATTCATAATCAAATAATAATGATAGATATTTAATTCAAAGAAATCATGGAATTTTGTCTGAGTGTTTCTCTGACCTAAGGGGACCTCTACTAATTTTATCATGTAAGAAAAACTTTATTTTTGATAGCTAAGTAAATCAATTTTGAAAATACTACTTTTTAAATTTAAACAAATATTTAAATTAAATTAAATTTTGAAAATCCACATTTTCCCCTCTGATGTTTTAATTGATCCATGTGTAGGACACTCTAAAAATTCTAAAAGTCGTTTGAATTTTGATTAATGGGTTATGAGGTATGGAGCCCCAAAGGCAAAGGGGTAATTTTAGATTTTGATGCCTTAATCAAAATTCAGGATTAACAAAGGGAAAATTGGTGAATTTGATCATAATGAGCATGTTTGGGTGATTGAAATAGAATGAGATTAAAAGGTAGGAACCCACTTGCCACCTTTTCTATAATAAGAACAAAATTGTACTTTCCTTAATTATCATTGCCAGGAAGTCAATCAAAATTAAACTATTCATATTTAGTTTTAAAAAAATATGAAATCAAACTGATCCCATATTTTTCATAGTTTTAAATGAAAGAGCACTGTACCTCAAATCTTGTATCTATCCCTAAGGATAAACACAAGACTTGAGGATGAGGCTCGATCAAATAAATTAAGGGATATATGACATCCTTTTAGTCTGTGAAACCATTATATTTGCTGACAATTTTCTTTATTTAATATAAAAGATTAAATAGGGCTTATATTAAGCTAGGTTTGAACATGCTTCCTATAAGGGCAAGCCCCTATATTTGATTACATCTTAAATGACTGAAATCACCTAAGAAGACTCTCAATCAAAATTAGGAAATATTAACTTCAAGGAGTTTCAAAAGGTAGGACTTTTCAATGAGATCGGACAAAGACGTGTGCAAAGGGGATTGGTTCAAATTTGGAACATTTTGTTGTAGAGTCCAAAGGAGGAAGAACTAGGGGATGTCATAGATCCAGAGGAGAACCTTAGTGACTTCCCAAGCTATCCTAATGTTTGGCATCAGTTTTGAGGAGAAATATTTAGGTGTTTCATTTTGCCAATTTTATTTGTTAGGGCTTACATTCGTGTGAAATCACACAAATAGCCTGGAAGATTTGAGGATTTAGGTCGTGACGAACGATGACCTCGGAATCCTAAGACGAGTTAGGGATTATATTGTATAGCAGGGCTGTACAAAGGCCTAATGATAAGGTGAGGATTTACGTTGCATAAGAAAGCAACCTTCAAGTTCTATGACTTTGTTCTTTATATCTAAGGAAGGAAGATTGGTTTAGCTGGGGAAGACAGGTTTTGCTATTGAAGATGGTTGTGCTGCCCACCATGCTAGCTCCAAGCTTCTTGCCACGATGAGTTTGAATTTTCTATTGTGTCATGTTATGATGTCAAATCAGGTGGCCCTACGGTTGAAGTTTTTTAAATTTTATGGGGGCTTGTTAAAGTTGATTAGAGCGACACCGGTTAGGATCCTATGGTTCCCTCGTTCCGGCACCACTATTTTCTATTGAATTCACTTAGTTCAAATGAACTTACTAAACTCAACTTAATGAGTTCCATAATTTCATTTAGACCGTGGGAAGCCTCGTTAGCAACCGTAGGTTACCTCGTCCGAGCTCATTTAATGTGAAGCAACTTTTTGTGAAGGGTCCTTATTAATTTGATTATGGATGATATTTGTCAAGCTAAACATATTAAGCTTAGTAGCTCTCTCAGGTATCCAACAGGTTAAGAGGAAGAAGCAGGTCCATGCTTCCCTCTTATCACCTGGTGAAAAGCCTCGAGCTCTTAAACCTATTATGTTGCCTAATAATCAATCCTGTCAACACCCTTAGTGCTCAGTGAGCATTGATGTCTCAATTATCCCTAAGAGTAAGGTAATTATCATCTGTAATTTCATTTTGATCATTATCTAGGTGAAGTCCCTTAAAAAGGCAAGTTAGTGTTATTGAAACACTTAGCCAAATTTTGGTCTTAATTGGGCTTGTAGTGTTTGAAAGATGTTTTAATTGTGCTTGTTTTCGAATCCTTATTTAAATGAAACTTGATTTAGCCTAAGTCGATACTAAGCCCTTAAGACCTTGGTGAGTGTCTTAATTAGTTTTGAAAAGGTTAAGCTTTATGTGTTCATGATTCATGATTCGAGTTTCATTTGAAAATCAAATAGAGGTAATAAATTGATTAATTACTGTCTTCAAAAGTTATACCCCTAAGTCCTAGGTTTATTTTATTTTAATAAACTTCCAAATTTTAATAATTTAGAAATTTATTAACTTATCTTTTCAACTAAGAAAGTGAGGTTGGTTTCTATCAATTAACACCTTGTGTTTAAAACATCCAAATTAAGATCAGAGGTTGCCCATTTCTCTCCTTGAATTAAGCCTAAATGTTAATTAAGGCTAAATTTCCAAAATTACACATTTCTGAGGCTCTAACACTTTATAATTTGTTAAATTCAATTCAAATGACTTTGAAATTTTTATCCTGCCTCATTCCTATCTCATTCATGAGTCAATTAAGACATTAGAGGATAAAATGTGATTTTTTGAAAATTTAATTAATTTATATAATTATTTTCATGCAAATTATAGGATTTTTCAAAGAAAATTCTTAACTTGACCAAGGTAAGTTCTAATCCCTTGAAATTTTTGTTGGAGGTAGACCTAGATTAGAGAAGCAATTGGACCAAACTTGATGTTTTTTTCAATTTTATTTAAATTTTAAGAATTATTTTAATTTCTGGGATATTTATTAAATATAAAATATGTTAAATGGGGAAAATTAAGTTTTGTATTTTTAAAAAATCTTCCTAAGGTTAAAGAACTCAAAGAAGAAAATTTTATATTTTTTTTCGTTTTATTTGATTTATTGGAATTATTTTTAGTGAAAACCCATTTGTAGCCTTTAAAAATTATTTTTAAGCTTTAAAAGTCAGTATCTTTGTTTAGAAAATCAGGAAAAATTTTCTAATTATTCCTAATTTCTTATGAAACTATTTAGAAATCTTCCATAAATTTTATTATTTTTCTTATTTTTATGGATTTTTAATTATTTAAATATTTAAAATAGGTTAAAAAAACAAGTTTTTATTTTAAACTCTATTTTATTTTAAAAAAATATCCCTAATCACAAAAAACTCAAAAATCTCAATTTTATAAATTTTCAAGTTATATTTTGATTTTTAAAAAAATATTTTAGTGCCAAAAATGTTATTTATCTTTAAAAATCAACTTAAGTTACCAAAGGAACTTGAAATGCTTTCGAATTTTTATGGTGAGTTCTCTGGATCCTAAACAATAGTAGAGATAAAAAATCAAGTCATTTTGTTGTTTGTATTTTTCAAAATTAATTATCTTAGTGATTTAGGTATTGTAAAGGATTAGATGTATTTTAAATGAGTTGGCTCGTGAGAAATTTTCCTAAAGGCTCTCTAATCATCATAAACCTTCCAAAATTTTCTTGGATTTTTATAAACAACATGCTAATTTTCATGATTATTTTAGGCAAATAATGCACAAAAAGTTAAAAAAATATGATTCTCTATCTAAGGGCCTCCGCTGACTTTGGCAAAATTAGGGAATATTCCCTAAGACAAAGGCAACAACATGCTAAAATTTTAAGCCATGGTGATATTACTACATGCATGGAGAATCAAACCATCCAAATCAGTGTTTAATTAGTTAAAAATAAAATATGCATCAAATTGACTTCAAATCATTTCCACATTATTCTCCTCTGTTCACTGAGCAAGAGTGTGTTTTTATTTTATTTTTATGATTTTTCTACATCAAAATATGAATTTTTAAAGCTAGGGATCATTTTTTGATTTTTTAAATTCCCTATTTATCTATTTAAATGAGCGACACTAACTGTATCCTACGCAGCTCCGAAAGCACGTGTGGCGCACTCTGGTTGGATGCCGCCACCATCCATGTAGCCACTGACTCGGCCCGTGGTTCATGTAAAGAAGCACTGTCCGGCTCAATCTCCTCCGTTCATCCAATCCACGTGGGATCGGACGGCTGCACGTCATCATCCCTGATATAGTGATCCCGTGAGCATCCAAACTAAAACCTGAAGGTCTCAGCTAGACTCAATCAAATCACCTTAGGTTTGATCCTATGGCCTCGTCTAAGTGAGACGAACATATCTATATGATAATCATGCAATCAAATTAATCCTAACTAAATGGAGAATCAAAATAGGCTCAAGAGTGGGAGAGGTTCAATACCTTTGCTCTGAGAAGGGAAGCTTCGATCAAAGAGTCTCAGCACATTCGTTGGGGTCTAAAGAAGCTAGGAATTAAGCCTCTTATTATGGTGAAACATCTAGACCTAAATTTAACCAAGACCAATTTCAGGTGTTGGTCTAGAGCTATGCTAGGGGCTCTGTGGGTCTGTGGAAGAGAGATTTTATAGGGTTTTGGCTTCTCTAAATGGGTTGAAGGTGAGGGTGATTTTAATTTGAGTTTTGTAGAGTTTAGAGGTGTGGAGAGCTTTGTCCTAGTGCCATGGGGGTGGCTCTCAGTTTGGCCATTTTCTGGCCACTAAGCTGTTTGGCCGGTCAAGGGAGGCGGCTAGGCAGGTCAGGTGAGCCAGGGGAATATGTCATAACAACTTAATGTGTTTAGGCTTTGTTTCGGCAAAAATATCCTAAGCTTAAGTAAATATGGCATGAAATACCTTAATTTAGAGGACTATTGGTCCATGGCTTAGTTTATATGGATTTAATAGGTTTAAGCTCGTCACCGGGGTCCAACTAATGGTTGTGGAGTCATTAATTTGGTGACTTTGGGGTAGTTAGGCCATCTTTAGTGCATGGGTTCAATGTGGGTTCAAGTGATCAAAGTTTGGGTTTGGGCTAGGATAGCCATGCAAATTGACCCAATTAATTGATGAAAATTATGTAGATGATTTTTATAATGATTTTTTGTGAAGGGTTGAAGTGATTTTGAGTTCAATTGGCGAGTCAATTTGAAGTATTTTTAAATTTGGTCAATTTGGGCATATTGGGCTAGACATGGGTCTAGGTTGGGCTAGCCTTTGGATAAGTTTAAATAATTTTTCTAAATGATCAAGGGAGATGTTGTGAAGATTTTTCATGAAGGGATGGAGTGGAAATTTTGGGGCTAAGGCCATCAATTTGGTGAGATTTTGAGACATGGCCAATTTGGGGCAAATTTGGAGCTTTTTGGACTTAGGTTGAAATCAAATGAATTGAGGTTTCACCAAAGCCAATTGAAGGTCAATTTTGATGTGTGAGAATGCTATGTAAGGTTCTTCAACACAAGTTGTGGCAAGTTGAGTTGGCCATGGGTTCAATTTGGTGGGACCAAGTCATGAGGCCAAAATTGGGTTTTTGATCTAAATCAAATTTAGGTTCGAATGATGGACTAATTGAGCTTGAATTTGGTCTAGATTGGTTACATCAAGAGTGGATTTGAGTTTATAATTTAAATTATGGTAAATTAAGACCAATTTAATAAACATTTGGGGTGATTTGGTGAAAATATAGGACTTTAAAGGGCAATTTGGAGGTTTTGATCAAAGATGGTCAAATTGGTCAAATTGGGTCATGTGGTAATCGAAAAAAATGAAATTGGGAATATTTGGGAGGTTTTGGGAGTTTTTGGGATTTTTTGGAATTTTTGGAATTTTGGGATTATGAGGGGTAGTTTGGTAATTTGGCCAATTTTGGTGATTTTGGACAGTTTGGGTGTTTTCAAGGTGTTTGAAATGATTTTTGAACCAAGTTGGGTTTTTTGGGTAGATTTGGGAATTTTGGCCAAATTTGGGGTCTCAAGGGTATCTAAGTAATTTGGGGGAATTTAGGGGCAAAATGCTAAGTTGGGTATCTTGGTAGAGTTGCAGTGCCAACCACCATTAATAAGCCATGGACCAATGAGCACCCCATTTTGGGTCCTCTATGTAGTGGTCTTAGCTAAACTCTAGCCTAGGGCTAGTGGGTTTTAGGGGACCACCTACATGAGTCTCCCAAAACTATCAAGGGACTAAAGCTAGGAAATTTAAGTTTAGGATAGTGAGTGATTGTGAGTGCAAGTATGTACCGTAAGCCCTCGACCAACACCCAGGGTCAACCCTAAAGTCCAACAGTTCTGAGGGTTACTCATATTGAGTTCCCTCATAGTGACCCCACCTACTAAGTGCTAGAGGTTAGGACCAACATGTGGAACTTCAGGTTGAGTAGAGAAGAGTTTGTCATTTCTATTGGTGAAGATTCCTTGTCTTGTCTTCTAAAAATAGTCAATAGAAAAGTCTTATGGCTAGACCTTAGGCTACTAAAGGGGAAAAACTAAACCTAAAGTAAAAGTGAGGTCAACAAATGGACCCCAGTAGGTGGGGTGTGCTGGGCAAGCACACCGCGCGTATTGTCGTTGATCGATAAGATCAATAAAAATGAATACAAACTTCTAAGTCAAAAGACCCGAAAGCATGTGTAGAGCTGTGTGTATGATTTATTTCTGCTGGGGATTTAGCAGGTGATTGTCTGACTGAAATCAGGGGGTAGGGACTCTCGCTGTAGATTGGAGAGTGAATTTTGAGTTACCAAATTTCTGGTATTTATAAAGGATGATAGTCAATATATAAGTGCTGACCCCGAGGTGGAAATTGAAATTTGGGTATCTATCCTAAAATAAGAATCAGATGTAATAATCTATCGAAGGTGGTCTTGAAACTTATTTCAAAAGATGAGAATAAGATTGTGTGGGAGGACCGTATCGAGATAGAAAACACAGAGGCTCACATCTGGCTCAAAAGGGTAACAATAGTGTAGAAGATGTGGTAACCATTAAGGATGTCTCCAAAAAGAATGGACTGTACCAATTCGAGTTACCACTGGGGAGTTATATTCATACTGACATGTGACAGAGAGAATGTATATGTCACGTTAGGAAGGAAAACACTAGGACTCACATTCAACCCAAGAGGACACAAGAGAACATAAACACAAGAGAACATAGGTGCTACATTGAGAAGGAAAGCACAAGGACTCACATCCAATCAAGGGGTAACAAGAAAATATGTACGTCATGTTAGGAAGGAAAGCACTATGACTCATATCCAACCCAGGAGGTGACAAGAAAATATATGCGTTACATTGAGAAGAAAAGCAATAGGCCTCACATACAACTCAAGGGGTCATAATCAAGGGGTCATAAGAAAATATGTGCATCATGTTAGGAAGGAAAGCACTAGGACTCACATCCAACCCAAGAGGTGACAAGAAAATATATGTGCTACATTGAGAAGGAAAGCACTAGAACTACATCCAACTCAATAGGTAACAAGGAAATATGTGTGTCACGTTAGGAAGGGAAGCACTAGGACTCACATCCAACCCAAGAGGCGACAAGAGAATATATGTTTTACATTGAGAAGGAAAGCCCTAAGACTCACATCCAACTCAAGAGTTAATAAGAAAATATATGCCTCACACTAGGAAGTAAAGCACTAGGACTCACATCCAACCCAAGAGGTGACAAGTGAATATATGTTTAACATTGAGAAGGAAAGCACTAGGACTCACATCCAACTAAAGAGGTAACAAGAAAATATGTACATCACGTTAGGAAGGAAAGCACTAGGACTCACATCCAACCCAAGAGGTGACAAGAGAATATATGCATTACTTTGAGAAGGAAAGCACTAGGACTAACATCCAACTCAAGATGTAACAAGAAAATATGTGCGTCATGTTAGGAAGGAAAGCATTATGATTCACATCCAATCCAAGAGGTGACAAGAAAATATATGTGCTACATTGAGAAGAAAAGCACCAGGACTCACATCCAACACGAGAGGTAACAAGAAAATATGTGCGTCACGTTAGGAAGGACAGTAAGGGTGATAAGAGAATATATGTGTTCTATGAGAAAGAAATCACTAGGAATCACATCCAACTTAAGAGGTAACAAGAAAATATGTGCGTCACATTAGGAAGGAAAGCAGTAGGACTCACATCCAACCCAAGAGGTAACAAGAGAATATATGTGTTACATTGAGAAGGAAAGCACTAGAACTTACATCCAACTCATGAGGTAACGAGAAAGTATGTGCGTCATATTAAGAAGGAAAGCACTAGGACTCACATCCAACCCAAGAGGTGACAAGATAATATATGCATTGCATTGAGAAGGAAAGCACTAGGACTCACATTCAACTCAAGAGGTAACAAGAAAATATGTGTGCTCTTATGTAAAAAATATGCAGATTCACACATGGGAATTCATGGGGAATCTGTAAATAGAATATGAAAATATGTGAAGGAATCAGAATTTAGGTACTGGTTCGGAAATAAGAACTGAATTTTAGTTATCATTTTTGAAAAGAGAGTTGGAAGTCAGGGACCTACATCGAAGATTAAGAATAGGATGTCATGCTCCATTAAAGGGGGTCTTATACCAATCTCAAAGATGGGGAGTCAAAATTTGGGTACTAACTCCGAGAGTCATATGAAAACACTGTAGAGAGTTTGTGATGTTGAATTTTGCAGAAATGTGTCATGTGAAAAGGTTAATTTTGTTGGAGAAGATTTGTAGATTTTTGTGGGATTTTGTGCAGAATGTGAAATTCTGTGGGGAAGTGAAGAGAGTTAATGCAGATAAAGATGGTTATGTTGCGTGCACAAAGAGTAAGTAACTCCAAAATTGAGAGAATCCTCTCAATAGATTCGTTATTTTTCTTCTTATTTTTATCACATTTAATTTTCAAAATATGTTTTTCAAATTAAATTATGTCCTTAAAATTTTAATTTTAATTGGTTTATTTTCAAAAGAAATTTTTTTGGTTGTTTATTCATTTGTGATTATTTTTATTTGAATTTTATTTATTGTTAAAGGTTTATTGTTTTGTTCTTCGTTCATTAAAATTCTGAACCAACGCGTGGTTCGTGGCTTCCATCCATCGCACAAAAAGGCAACTGACAATAAAGGCACATTTTTTAGAGAAATTTCCATTAATATGCTCCAAGAAAGATGTCACAGATCAAGCATAGGCTAACGCTTAAAAAGGTATATAGTCCATGTTGAAGTACATCCAGAACATCTCATGCCATGAATACTTTGTAGATTGAGTATATCAGATACATATCATGCTTCTATAAAAAAAAGAAAGTGAACCCTCTGACCATCTGTATCAGGTACAATGAGCTCCTGATCGAGCAGACATTCTAAGCCATGCTCCAGGATAACAGTTACCTTCGCATGTACTTAGAGGTACAACCCTCTCATAGCTTGTACGACAGTAGCTCTTCCAGTTTTGAATCTGGAATCTGGCTGAAATCCATATGGTATTTTGGTGTCGTCCATCCTACGGAAGGTCATGGACATCCTACGGTGTCGTACCCCAGGAATGTAATGTTTGGCGACATCTGTCCCATTTCCTTTCAGAACCAAAATTGAACCAACTGGTAGCAGAATCTCTATAGTTCCTATGAACTCGCCAGGGCCGACAATGTCAATCTTTTTCCCAAATAATATATTGCTCTTGCCTAGAAATGAGACCATGCAGAAGGGTCTTACAAAATCATGATGATCAATGTGAGGAGGTATGCAGTCTCCCTCGTCATATATGTTGATGATGCAGCTATTTGAGATTTAGGTAGCTGGCAGTTTGCTCCATCTGGCCATTCTCTTGACCATCCACTTTATTATAGGAGGTAGTGGATCTACCTGGTCATGTCTAAGGATCCCTAGTGGATTTCCCTGTCTGTCATTTGAAAACTATAACAACAACTGCACTGAATTGTGATTCTTCCTTTTCCTCTCATCCGTTTCTTCGACTCTGAGTATGTTCTTTCCATGAGAAGGACTTCTCAGCCTCTATCTCTCAAATTGAAGATGCAGTCGAGAATGCTTCTTTCGTCACTCTCAGAAAAAACTCTGGTATACAGCTCCTCGCCTTTTAGTATGTTGATGATTCTTCCTTGGACTTCTTTGTAAAATTTAAATTCTCTCTTATTCACTATGCTTATTTTTTAATACTCCATCATACTAGGAGTCAGTAACTATCGCGGGTGTTCCTCCCTCTAAACATTGGCAAGAACCCAAACTGGCACTAGCTGATCTGGAACACGAGACTCGACATCTAGCGGGATGTACCACCCTGGGCTCCAAGGTATATACTGATCTGTCCCTAGTGGGACGTATGGCTCATCCATAATAAAATCTGAAGTCTAAGACCACTCGGTGCTGGAGGTATACTCTTCCAATGTACTGAAGCATTGTAAATGTAGAACATTGCTGCAATCTAGGCTTTCTACAAATGCCCATGTGGCTGATGTCCCTGCAGGTATCTCAACGTTGCATGTCGGGAAACCCTTACATAAAACATCTGAAGATGAAGGTGCCTCTGGCTCTATTACAAATCCCGGTTCTTCATCTGTGGTGGGTAGGCTGACAGAAGTTTCTTTCATGTTTGGATCATAGATATGGATATGCCCTGTTGACCTCATTTTTCGTTGAGGTTTAGATTTTCCTCTTTAGTAGCCTAAGGTCTAGCCATAGGACTTTTCTTGTTGACTATTCCTGAAAAACTAGATTTGGAACTCTCACCATTAGAATTTCTACCCTCTTCTTTACTCAACCTGAAGTTCCACAATTTGCTCCCAGCCTCTATGTACTTAGTAGGTGGGGTCACTGTGGGGGGAACTCAGGATGAGTCAACCCTAAGGATTGACATTGGGTGTTGGTCTGGAGCTAAGGCACTCACTACACTCATCTGCACTCACAATCACTCACAACTCTGAACTCAAATTTCTAGCCTAGATCCCTTCATCTTTTGGGATACTCATGTAGATGGTCTCCTAAACCTACTAGCTTAGGGCTGTGGTTTAGCTAAGACCACTATGTAGAGGACCCAAAATGGGGTTTCCTTTGGTCCATGGCTTATTGGTGATGATTGGCACCCCAAATTACCAAAATACCCCTTCATAGCACAAAACCCAAAAAATTCCAAAAATTCCCAGAAAATCCAATAAACCCCAAATATTTCTAATTTTATTTCTTTCAACTACCTTATGACCCAATTTGGCCAATTTGACCATCTTTGACCAAAACCCCCAAATTGCTCTTTAAAGATCCAAATTTCCTCAAATCCAACTCAAATGTCCACCAATTTGATCTCAATTGACCCCAATTACAATACTAGACTCAGATATGACCAAAATAAACCAAATACAAGCTCAATTGGTCCATGATTTGAGCCCAATTTTGATTTGGGCCAAAACCCCAATTTTGACCATACGACTTAATCTCACCAAATTGAACCCATAGCCTAGTCAATTGGCCTGAATTGATGTTGCAAAATCTTTATAAGATTCTTATACATCAAAATCAACCATCAATTGGCCTTGGTAAAGCCTCAAATCCATTTGATTTTCGCCTTAATCCAAAATTCCCAAATTTAGCCCCAAATTGGCTAAGTCCCCAAATTTCACCCAATTGATTGCCTTAACCTCCAAATTGGCATCCAATTCATGTTGATCACTCTTCATGAGGTCCCTATTGACCATTTACAACAATAAATTTGGACTTAGCCCAAGGCTAACCCAAGCTAGACCCAAGCCTAGCCCAACATGACCAAATTGATTAAAGTTCAAGACTCCTTCAAATTAACCCCCCAATTGAACTCAAAACCATTTCCATCCTTCACCAAAGTTGTTCATTATGATCATCTACACCAAATGCAATAATTATTTAGGCCAAATGACATGTCTAGTCTAACACAAACCCAAGTTTTGGTCATTTGGACCCACTTGGACCCATGCACTAAATGTGACCTAACCACCCTAAGGCCACCAAATTAACTCCACCACA
>NW_018234951.1:97425-100092 GCF_001263595.1 Phalaenopsis equestris
TTCCCATTGTCGGAGCCCAATTTTGAGCTCGAAACCCTGCCGGAAACCAGGACAGAACCCAATACACCTCCACACTCCACCAAACTTTAATTCCTTATGCTTACACCTTCACAAGAGTGAAAGAAGCCAAAGCCCAATCAAATCCCCCTTCCACAGAGCCTCTACCATGGCTCTAGACAAACACCTAAATCCGGTCGTGATCAAATTCATACCTAGGCCTTACACCAAGACCATGGACTTAATCCCTAACCTCCTTGGACCCCAACGAACGTGCCAAGACCTCTGATCGAAGCCTCCCTTCTCAGAGCAAAGGTATAAAACTTCTCCTTCTCCTGAGCTTATTTTGATTCTCCATTTACTTAAGTTTGATTTCATGGCATCTAAACCGTATGGATATGTTCGTCTCACTTAGACGAGTCCATAGGATCAAACCCGAAGTGATTTGATTGAGTCTAGGCCGAGATCTTAAGGTTTTAGTGTGGACGGGCACGAGATCATTCTATCGGGGACGATGGCGGGGAGCCGTTCGATCAAGCGTGTATCAAATGGATGGGGCAAATCGAGCTGGACAGCACTGCGGGACATAAACAGCGGGCCGAGTCAGCAGCTACGTGGACGGCGACATCGAACCAAAGCACGCTACGCATGCCTTTGGAGCTGCCTAGGATCTAGTCAGCACGCTGTCACGGACAAATAGTCCCACATCGGCTAGATGTAGGGCCGAAAAGCAGTATTTAAGTCATGGGCTGCCCACCACCCTTAAGGGCTCTTTTGGGAGGTGGCAAGTGGTATCAGAGAAGACTACTGCCTGCCATTTTTCAAGTTCATTTGACGCATAAACTATTTTTAATTAATTAAACACTGTTTTGAATCATTGGATTGTCCATGCATATTGACACATGGCTTAAAATTTTGACATATTGTAGCCTCTGTAAGGGGGAACATTCTCTGATTTTTCCAAAGTCAGATGAGGTTCCTATACAGAGATCTATATTTTTCAAGTTATTTCACATCATTTCCTTAAAATAATCATGGAAATTAGCATATTAGTTATAAAATCAAATTAGCATATTGGTTATAAAATCTCAAGAAAATTTTGGAAGATCCATCATGACTAGAGAAACTTTTGGAAATAATTTCATGGGTCAAGTCATTTAAAACATTCTTAAATTTTTCAAATACTACATCATTAAAATAATTAATTTTTAAAAATATAAACATTTAAATGACTTGATTTTTCAGCTCTACTGTCATTTATGATCCAGAGAACTCATCATAAAGTTTCAAAATATTTTGAGTTCCTTTAATAACTTAAATTGATTTTTAAAGATAAATACCACTCTTAACACTTAAATGATTTTTAAAAATCAAAATATAACTCAAAAAATTATGAAACTTAGTTTATTTGAGTTCTCTGTGATCAGGGATATTTTATAAAAATAAATTTATATTTAAAATAAAAACTTGATTTTTAACCTATTTTAAACATTTAAAATAATTAAAAATTCATAAAAATCACAAAAAAAGTAAAATTCAGGAAAATGTTCTAAATTACTTTTTAATTACTTAGGAACAATTAAAATATTTTTCCTGACTTTCTAAATAAAGATATTGAATTTTAAAGCTTAAAAATAACTTTTAAAAGGCTAAAAATAAGTTTTTCATTAAAATAATTTCAATAAATCAAACAAAAATATGAAAAATATAAAATTTGCTCCTTTGAGTTTTCTGACCTTAGGATAATTTTTTAAAAATATAAAACTTAATTTTCATCACTTAAAATATTTTATTTTTATTAAATAGCCCAGAATTTAAAATAATTCTAATAAATCAAATTAATTTTAATAAATTACGGAAAATTCAAAAAATTATGAAATTTTATCCAAAGGGCTTTCTAGTATTAGGGATAGCTCACATAAAAATTTCAAGTGATTAGAAATTGTCCTGATCATCTTTTGGAATTTTCCTTGAAAAAGTATATTTTTGCATGAAAATAATTATATAAATCAAATTAAATTTTGAAATTCCACATTTTCTCCTCTGATGTTTTAATTAAATTATTAGTAAGGTTACATAAAAATTTCAAAGTTATTTGACTTAAATTTCACAAATTATGAAAGTTTGGACCCTTAGGGGCAAAATTGTAATTTTGGATATTTTGGCCTTAATGAACATTTAGGCTTAATCAAAATGGGAAATGGGTAATTTCTGATATTAATTAACTCATTTGATGATTTGCAATAAAAAATGGGCTTAATTGTTAGAAACTCACTTCAGTTTGCCAAATTATAAGATAAATGAATAATTCCCATAATTATCAAAATTTTGGAAATTTCATCAATTTTTTAGTTTAGGGACATGATTTTGGAAATTAATGATTTTGCACCCCTATGACTTAAAGCTTAACCCTTTTTTAAATCTAATTAAGACACTCACCCACGTCTTAAAAGGTTAGTGGTGACTTAGGTCAAATAAAAAAAACATGACTAAATGAGGATTAGAGAAATAAACATAATTATATCAAACATCCTGGAAACACCACTAAGCCCAAATGGGTTTAATAAATTTTTTGGCTAAGTGTTCAAATTACACTAATTTGCCCCTTTAAGGGTCTCCACCCACATAATTCTTAAATTAAATGATAAATGATAATTACCCTATTCTTAG
>NW_018234951.1:100437-105767 GCF_001263595.1 Phalaenopsis equestris
AGAGGCCTATTAAACTTAATATTATTCGCTTAATGAAATCATTCTCAATTAAACTTTTAAGGACTCACCAAAATATGACATAGAGTTAGGAAAACCCCCCAGAACTCTACTTTTCCTGCTCTTCATAAATGCCCTAACATGCATTTTAAGTTTTAGGTGGTGGAACGAGAAGACTCGCCACGTACACTTTTACAGTTTTTAGCGTTGTCTTTCTTGTGCTTTCATATTGTACTTTTATACCTGCAAATTTGCATGTTAAACAGTGATGTCACCCTGCATGAAAGCTAAAACCACCAGGATAACCACATAACCGTAACCAAAACCAAAATTAAAAATCAACCAAGATAAAATTCACCGCCACAACATTCAAAATATAAAACAGCTCAAAATTTAATCACAAACATCACATAAAACTACAACTTCAAATAAATTAAAACATCTCTATTGGATGATCGGAAATCCCTCGGAGGAGGTAACATACGATTTTTAACGAGGTTTTCCACAGTTTAAATGAAATTATGGAACTCATTAAGTTGGGTTTGATAAGTTCATTTAGACTAAGTGAATCCAATAGAAAATAGTGATGCCGGAACGAGGGAACCGTAGGATCCTAACCGGTGTTACTCTAATTAACTTTAATATGCCTTCATAAAATTTAGAGAACGTCAACCATGGGACCACCTGATTTGATATTATAACTTGACACACTAAATAGCTCAAACTCGTCGCGGTGAGGAGCTTGGAGCTAGCTTGGTGGGCAGCACGGCCATCTTCAACAGCAAAATCTGTCTTCCCCAGCTAAACAAATTTTTCTTCCTTAGACTTAAAACAAAAAATCCATAGGACTTCGAGGTTGCTTGCTTATGCAACGTAAATCCTCACATCATCTTTAGGCCTTTGTATAGCTCTGCCATACAATATAAGCCCTAACTCGTCTTAGGATTCCTAGGTTGTCATTTGTCACGATCTAAACCCTCACATCATTTCACATGAATGTAAGCCCTAACTAAGAAAATTGGCAGGATGAAACACCTAAATATTTCTCCTCAAAACTGAAGCCAAACATTAGGATAGCTCGGGAAGTCACCGGAGTTGTCCTTTGGATCCATGACATCCCCTAGTTCTTCTTTCTTTGGATTCTACAATAAAATATTCCAAATTTGAACCAATCCCGTTTCACACCTCTACATCTGATTTTGTTGAAGAGTCCTACCCTTTGAAGTTCTTTGAAGATAATATTTCTTGATTTTTATCGAGAGTCTTCTTAGGTAGCTTTGGTCATTTAAGGTGTAATTAATCATAGGGGTTTGCCCTTATAGGAAGCATGTCCGAACACAGCTTAATATAAACCCTATTTAATTGTTTATATTAAATAGGGGAACTTGTCGGCAAATACAAAGGTTTCGCAGACCAAACGAACGTCATACTTTCCTTAGTTAATTTTGATCGAGCCTCATCCTCAATTCTTGTGTTTATCCTTTGGGATAGATACATGATTTGAGGTACAGTGCTCTTTCATTTTAAATTATGAAAAATATGGGGTCAGTTTGATTTCATACTTCAACGTCCTTCAGAAGCGGGCGACGGGATTTTGATTCCAGCGGCCGACAGCTTCTTACGGGCAACCCCACAAACCAACCCAAAATAACGCCGATAGTGTCGTCTATGTATGAGGTAGATGGATAACTTTTACTCTTGCACGGATTAATGAATTATACATGATCGAGAACGTTCATGCCTGCCATTATTCCAATTTCATCCCGAAAAGAAAGCAGATGAATGAGATTTACTAATATTTAGCGGATGAAACTGAAGACTGTGAAATGAGAGAAAATGGGTATGTTAGTTTTTCTGCGACACTCCTAAATCTCGTTTCTAAATATTGACACTTCCTCATTTCTGCAAAACTGTTACCGACTATGAAGATCAGTAAAGTTTCTAAGTGTTATTCTAAATTACTGCATCCAAATGGGACTGCCGATAGATATTGGATCTATAATTGTGAAGTCTGTTTGGGCTTGATCGTTCATGGATGAACTTATGGGCTTGGACACCCTTCCAAAATTTTCTTACTTTGCAGTCAGTTCCAAGTATCCTATAAAAATTAGGAAAATGTACTTCTACCTTGGAAGCCTTTGGACCCAACTGAGAGATTCTCAACCTATTAAGATGAAAATGATATGACTATTATGGTAGATCAATCGTCTCAGAATTCACTGCCTATTCAACCTTTAGTTCCGGACAAGACACTGGTGATCCTGCGCAGAATCAAGAAATTGGAGGAGGTACAAAATGTCATGGATGCAATTAATAATATCTCTGATTTCTCTCAGTTTAAACTGCCTTCAAGATTTTCCTGCCTGCAAGAATGCTAAAGCTACTACCGACATGACACCCATCAAACCCGCTAGCCCCGCTGCTGCTAAGGGGAAAGAGGTAATGATTGTTGAGAATCCCATTGTGGGATTAATTGTCCCACCAAATGTGTTTGAGATCGGATCAAGTTCAAGGACTGTACCTCTGACCCGTACTCAAAGGAGGAACCGTCATCAAAGCCCAGACTCTTGCGAACACACCTGATGACAAGGAGCCTCATCAAGTTGAAGAGGTATTACCGAAAATTTACTCATTCCTGCGAGGAAGTACATTCCATCCTCTGACAGATACTGATGGATATGAGAGTATTCGAAGGATTGCTGCTGCATTGCCATCACCTCATGGACATGGTGAGAAGGGAAAGAAATTCAGCCCCATCACCCGAATTAGTGCAGTCTTTAGAAGGCTTGCTATTAAAGAAGGATGTTCTGTTAGTGAATTACTTAAACGAGTGGGACATGCAATTTCCCCTCATATGAAGAATGAAATTTTGAAGGATATTAAGTCCGCTAGAAAATCTCGTAGATCGACTGTAGAGTCACCTACCCGTGTTCCCCTCTGGCTCCGTTTGGGAAACCGAGTTGATACTGCTATAGTCAACACCAGTCATACCCCCACCAAAACCTCAGGTCGCCGACCGATTAAGTCAAGATTGGGTCAGAAAGTTTTACCCGTTATTTCTGCAATCATGGAAAGAAAGACAAGATGATTACCTGACACTGTAACCGGTCTACACCACGGGGAGCATACCTTCCCTCGTCATACCAATGTCTCTACTAAGACGCCCCGTCCTGAGGCAACATCGTCAAAAAGGAAGGAGGTATGGGTACCTAAGGTCACTGCACCGATACAGTTCAGTGAGCCTGCAAAACAGGAAGTCAAACCCGTAGCTACATCGTCGCGACAATAGCCAGCGAGATGGAGGAACAAGTAGAGGTTTTCTGTCGGGGTCCTCCGGATTTTAAAGTAATTAAGGAATCGATAATTGAAGAAAAAGTTGAGAGACTCAGGATTGAGATTTCTGAGTTAGCTCGAGAACACAGAGTTTCCGACAATAGTGACGATGAGGATTTTGATTATAATGATTACTTGGAGGAAGATTTCATGGATGTCCTTAGATCTAGAGAAATTGAAACCAGAGCTACCACATCTGCGTACGAGGCTCAACCTCACACTGAAGAGAATGCCGTAGTTGAGCTGCAATGGGGTACAATTCTCCTCAGGGATGAACAAATCATTCTACTGGAGAAAAGAATAGAAGAAACGACTGCAGCTATGACCGCCATGGCCACCATTCAGGGGCAATCACAAACAACACGATTAGCTTCTTTAGAGATTAACCAGCCAGAAATCATACACATCGCGGATGAAAGAAGGGAGGCCACTTTAACTGACAAAGAAGAACAACTGAAGAAGGATTCTCCATCACCTACCATGCCAGAAAAAGAGTTCAAGCAAATGGTTGAACAAGTGCGGGATGCCTTAGCCCAGTCCAAGGGCGGTGCATCAATTTTAAAGGGTAGACCTTATTCGGAGGAATTTGATGCCGTGCCTTTCGCCAAGGGCATTGTAACCCCAAACTTCAAGATATTCGATGGGACTGGAAATCCTAGACAACTCATAGCACATTTTCGAGCCAATTGTGGCAACGCGAGGAATAGCAAAGCTCTACTCTGCCAGCAGTTCGTTAGCAGTTTGTCAGAAATTGCTTTCGACTGATACGCTGACTTGCCCAACGGGTTAGTTAAAACTTTTTCTGAGTTAGAACTGTTATTTGTGAAAAGATTTGTCGGGGGACAACATCATGTATCTATTGGAGAACTCATGATGGAGAAGCAGAAGCCTAGTGAAACCTTAACAGACTATATTTTGAGGTGGAGAAACCTTAGCATGAAATGTGAACCTCAGCTACAGGAACATTAAGCGATTGAGATTCTACTCAAAAGCATTCATGGGCCAGTAGCTTTCATGCTTAAGGGACTCACCATCAAATCCTTCAAGAAGCTACTCAGTAAAACCAGCAGTCTCCAAGAAGAAATGAAGCACATGGAGCCACACGAAAAGGCTAAGGTAACCAGAGTATTCAAAAAGAAATCAGGGATAGTCGCAACTGTTGACTAAGGAAAGCAGCCGATAAATATATATGCAGAAGATCATCATCAGTCTTCATCGCAGTACCCTCATAAACAAAGCAGTCAATCCAACCAACGACCTTCTCAGGAGGGATCACCCCGGATAGCGGGTAAAAGAATATCCCTGTTGGAGCAACAGAAACTTGTTTATTCCTTCAATGGTGAAGCTGTACCTAAAATATTCAAAAGCTTGATGAAGAAATCAGAATTCAGACTGTCTGATCCAAAGAAACCTGAAGATGTAGATAAGAGGAATGAACCAAATTATTGACCATACCACCAGCTGCTTGGACACACTATAGGCAAGTGCTTCGTCTTTAAGGACTGGCTCGAGAAGAACCTCAATGAAGAGAACATTACAATCCCGAAGGAGTATTTGAGAGAACTTGAAAAATGTTCCATAAACATGGTTTCAACTGATTCAATCTCTTCGATCGATCCGTATACTGGAACAGACGGATGGAGCACAACTTGGGATGAACTCAAGAGGATCCTTAATCAAATACAGGATTCATTGAAACAAGATTTTATGAACACTGAAGAAGAATGGAAGGAGGACTGGAGCAGATCGTCCAAGAAGATATAAAACAAGCCTCCTTTCAGAGTCTGCAACATACCGAGCCTGAGATGAAGATTTCACCAGAAAATCCTTCATCCTCAAGAACAAAGAACAAGAACAAGAAAAAGAAAAGATTCACTACCAAGATCGATAACACGGGGGTAGGATAGGGGCTGCCTCTTCTAGATTGGTGGTCTCGGATTCGGGGAAGAAAGTCCTCGAACCCTTGACTTTGTATGATTATCTTTGTGTCCCTCCGGGGT
>NW_018234951.1:105833-108079 GCF_001263595.1 Phalaenopsis equestris
CATGACTGATTATAACCAAGCTAGTTGCGATCTCGACCCACAAAATGATCATCAAATCGTACTTGAGTCCGATGAACTTGTTGTCAAGTTCAAAGAAGACATCAATGATATTGAAACGATAGTGCTTACAACAGCACTGATAACGAAGAGCCGACTCTCGTGCGTCATGGTTCAGCGCTCGCGATCAACTTAGATCTCACCGACGAAGAGGAAAAGACACCAGAAGATTCAACAATAATATCTCAAGAAGAAGAAGAAGTCACAGAAGTCAACTTGAGGAGTGGAAAGGTGTTACCACCAAGAACAGCTCCAGTAGACAAAGGAAAACAGATAACGAATCAAGAAGAGATACCCCCACCTCCGCCAGTGGAAGAACCACATAACCAAGACAAAATCAGAGGATCATACAAAATAGATTACAACGTGCTAGCTCATCATAGGAAGTTTCCTGCCCGACTAAGCATCTACGAAACTCTGATCCTGTCAAAGGAGATGAGAAAATCTCTGGTTACATCCTTGCTAGATCCTGAAATTTGCTTAGCTTAGTTGGCTAGCACATCCTCAGATGAAGTTTGCTCGTTGAGAGAACAGTGAGGGGCAAACTTTACAGATGAAGACTTGATGCTCGGTACCGCCGACCACAACCGTCCGCTCTACATCTCCGTTAACATTGGCAGATTTATCTTATCCAAAGTTTTAGTGGATTCTGGAGCATCTCTTAACTTCATGAGTCTACGAACATTAGCATATTTGGACTTTGTCGTTCAAGAGCTCCTTTGTCGTTCAAGAGCTCATCCCCAGTAACTCATCCCTGATGAGATGATGTTAAGAGGATTCAACCAAAATGGAGAAAGAGCCCTTGGATCAATTTCATTGCTTATGAAGGTTGGAGAACTCGTAACAACCGTTAAATTTCATATCATCGACGCCGAGACCTCTTTTAACGCTCTATTAGGTCGACCATGGATTCATGAGCATAACATGGTTCCATCATCCCTACATCAATGCATTAAATACCGGAAAGATGGTCAAGAAAATTGCATCAAGGGAGACCTACAACTGTTTTCAGTGCATGAAGTTGGTATCCATGAAGATGCTGCCTACTACGCGCCTCCAAAGAAGACTGTCTTCTCAGGAAAAATTTCGACACACAAAGACAGAGATTCAGAGGGATCACAAAAAGAAGGCTAAACTACTCCGCTTCAACAACCTTTTACCACTCCCTTACAACGAGTTAGTGGAGGTTCTTCTAGTTCACGCACCCGAGGTCGAGGCCGGGGATGTGGATGAGGAAAGATCAATTTAATTGTTGAACGGACTAGGCCAACCATGAACATTGGTGATGAAGACAGTTCTGAAGATGAAATAATGATGATAATACGGAAGAAACCTCAGTACAAGATATCCCTTGAAGAAAAAAGATACAGAAAGGGATGAATATGAAACAATGTATGATCGGATAAACCACTATGTGGATACTATGACCCTCACTCTGATTCTCCCTCAAAAGGTCGAGAGTTTGAGGGTTAAGGAAGTTCGTACTATTGGTTCAAAGCTGATCAAATTTTACCACTCTTCTACCTCTACTGAGCTTGAAAAACATGTAAATTTGGATGTTGATTCTAATGAATTAATGAAATTGCCTTTTGGTTACTTCTCACCTTGTGTTCAAAAATTAATTCAACAGGGCCATTTACTAAAACAAATGCCAAAAGATAAACTTGAACTCTTTGAAAAATTGTGGAATGCTAAAGAACGAGCTCCCAATTCTAAAGAAGGTCTCAGATTTGGTACAGTTGGACCAGTCGATGATTCTGAATTTTACATGGTTGTTACTAAGGAGTCAGAGGAGGATTGCCTCGATGTGGAGGATGACTCTACTGATCAACCAATAGAAGATGCTTCGCCAGAATTTGAGGAGGAAATTAAATCCACTATCGATGAATTAAAAGAGAATAACCTCGGGACTGAAGAACGACCCTGACCTACATTTATAAGTTCTCTACTTAATGACAAAGAGTCTGCAGAACTGGTCAAACTACTAGCAGAGTTCAAAGATTGCTTCGCATGGAGCTACGACAAAATGAAAGGGTTGTCCGTAGAGGTTGCAGTCCATAAACTCATGGTGGACAATAATGTAACCCCAGTAAAACAAGCTTCCAGGAGAATGCGCCTCGAAATAGAACAACAAGTCATCGTCGAGGTAAAGAAATTGATAGACGCCAACTTCATTAAAGAAGAGCAGT
>NW_018234951.1:108152-110404 GCF_001263595.1 Phalaenopsis equestris
GGGATTTGAATAAGGCATGTCCAAAAGACGAGTTTCCACTACTTATACCAGAAATGATGGTGGACATCGCTTCAACACATGAGATTTTCTCCTTCATGGACGGAACATCCGGGTATAACCAAATCAAGATGGCTCCCGAAGATGCAGCGTTTACAACTTTCAGAACACCGATTGGAATCTTTTGCTAAACAGTGATGTCGTTCGGCGTAAAGAACGCCGGAGCAACATATCAGCGTGCAATGACGATGATTTTTTATGAGCTCATTCAAAATCAAGTAGAATGCTACGTGGATGATCTGGTCATCAAAAAGTAAACAAAAAATAGACCATTTGTACGATTTTAGGATTGTGTTTGAATGGTTATGATGATACGACCTTAAGATGAATCCCTTAAAGTGCACTTTCGGCGTCACCACCGGGAAGTTTCTAGGATTCTTTGTCCGTCATCAAGGATTTGAGATCGACCCGGATAAGATTAAAGCTATCTTGGAAATGCCTCCCCCTAAAACCTTGAAACAGTTACGTTCCTTCTAGGAGAAGTTGGCATATCTGAGACGCTTTATTTCTAACCTCTCAGGTAGGTGTCAGCCTTTCTCGACAATAATTAAAAAAGACGCCAAATTTATTTGGGAAGAAAAATGCCACTAGGCTTTTGAGGACATTAAACGATATTTAATGACACCTCCTGTTTTGACAGCCCCTATCCTAGAGAGACCTTTGATACTTTATACTGCAGCTTTAGATTACTCGCTCGGAGCTTTATTAGCCCAAGTTAACAACAAGGGCAAAGAAAATGCATTATACTACCTCTCTACTACTTGAGTCGTCGTCTAATACCGATGGAGATAAAGTATCCACCTATTGAGAAGCATTGTCTGACATTAATTTTTGGCGCTCAAAAGCTTAGACTTTACATGCTTTCTCATAAGATCACCCTAATTTTGAAAGTTAATCCATTGCAATATTTGATGACCCGACCAACACTCTCCGGAGGTTTAGCGAGATGGTCAATGATCTTATTGCAATTTGATATAACTTTTGTGCCCCTCCGTGCTATCAAGTGACAGATTTTAGCAGATTTTCTCGATGCACACCCACTGCCAGCTGGGTCCTCTCTCAACGACAAATTACTAGATGAGCAAATACTACAAATGGAATTTTCCAGCGCGCAGCACTGAGAAATGTACTTCGACGGTGCTTCATCAGACAGGAACAACCTCGTACCCGGTCCCCTCTCGACGATGACTTGCCAGACGAGCAAATACAGCATGTAGAGTCGAACAATGCCCAACGTTGGGAAATGCACTTCGATGGAGCTTCACCATCCAAAAAAGATAAAGGATCAAGGACAGTTATACCAAGCAAAGCAAGGAGTGGCCTGATTTTCGTTACACCAGATCAGGGCATGTTAAGATTCTTATACCACCTGACAGAGCCATGCACGAAAAATGAAGCAGAATACGATACCTTAATCATGGGATTCAAATTGGCAATTTCAATGGATATAATAAACATTGTCATTTATGGTGACTCTCAACTTGTCCTCCAGCAAGTCGCCGGACAGAAGTCACAGGACAATACAGAATTTTGAAACCAAGATTAGCAGAAAACCATCTGTACGCGATGAAGCTCCTGGAGCAGATTCCTGAGGTGACTTTCTATCGGATTCCTCGGGGAGATAATGCTCATGCCGACGCTTTAGCAAAACTCGCTAAAGAAATGGCGTGTCCCCGGAGGATTCCATCAAAGTCACGGTGTAATGAAGACAACTCTTGTCTCAAAATGACTTTGAAACTTTACACAAGCTTGGAGAAGAAGAAACCATAAATGCAGTAGCATGCATTAACGAAGATTGGCGCAAGTCATTAATAGAATATTTGCAGACTGGAAAGCTGCCATTACACAAGTCTGAGGCACACCACATCACAAGAAGGGCCATGTCTTACGCGGCCAGGTCTTACGCCATGATGGGAAACATTCTCTATTGATAATCATTCGACCAAATGTGGCTACGGTGTTTGAGCAGAGCCGAGGCGCAGAATATTGTCAAAGAAGTACATGCCCGATTGTGTGCCGCTCACCAGTTGGGACCAAAAAATGAAAATGAAGATTAAAATAATCGGATATTATTGGCCAGCAATGATGTCCGATTGCATGGATACAGCTAGAAAATGTCACCAATGCCAGGTACATGGGGTGGTCTTACACCAACCTTCGAATGTGCTACACCCAACTGTTGCCTCGTGGCCATT
>NW_018234951.1:110459-112831 GCF_001263595.1 Phalaenopsis equestris
ATTCTTGCTGCTACAGATTACTTCTCCAAATGGGCAGCAGTACCGTTACGTGAGGTTACAGTACATTACGTCCTTCAATTTTTCAAAAGCCAAATTGTCTACCGTTTCGGAGTACCTCGAAGAATAATCTCTAACAATGGGACAGCTTTCAAAAGCACAAAAATCAACAATTTCGTTAGAAGATATGGGATAGATTGGAGATACTCTACAATTTACTATCCTAGAGCAAATGGTCTTGCTGAAGCTTTCAACAAGACACTGATACTGATTTTGAAGAAAACATCAGACGAGAATAAAAGGGATTGGCATAACAAACTGTTAGAAGCTCTGTGGGCCTATCAGATGACTTTCAGGACTCCCACTCAGTGTACACCTTATATGCACGTGTACGGGACCGAGGATGTGCTACCGCTAGAGATTCAGACACCATCTCTCAGAGTCGCCATTGCCAACCAACTTACAACGGAAGAAAACACAAAACTCAGACTTGAAGAATTGGAGAGTCTCAAGGGAAAACGATTGGAAGCACAACAACATTTGGAGCTCTACCAGGCGAAGATGGTACAAGCCCATGACAAATTGGTCCGCCCAAGGACATTCAAAATTGGTGACCTCGTACTCGTGCTCAAAAGACCTATTCTTGTTTGCCGTAAAATAAGTGGAAAATTTGAGCCAACCTGGTAGGGACCATTTGTCGTTGAGAAGGTCTATACAGGGGGAGCCTACCAGTTAGTGGACTTTCGGGGTGAAAGACCCATGTTACCGATAAATGGACGATACCTGAAAACCTATTACGCAACCTGATGCTGCTCAATGCCACTTACCTCTGCTTATTTCTGCTTTCTTTGAAACTTTGAAACCTTGATTGTTTTAGGGTTATCTATATGTCCATATGTCTATGACCGGGTCCAAATTTTGTAATTAACCTCAATATAATGAAAATTATGAAAAAATATTTTAAACTTCAAATTTTCTCCTTTCCACTTTTGAGTATAATGTTCCACAAAATTAAATTCATACATAAATAAATAATTCATTTCACTAAAATAAGCTAAAATTCACCTTGATAAATACTTTGTTTTGATTTTATTCATGCCAAGTTTTGGCCCACAGACGTTTTCCTGTCGTCTGCAGAAAAATGTCTGAACAGACGCTGATCTTTGCTTTCAAGGATGGCTGGAGCCATGCACTAAATGAGGAGATAGCACCGCAAGGCGGTACCATAGATTTCAACATGGATTTTAATCAGATTGATATGGCCTACGACGGTCCTCTAATGGACGTAGTCAGCAGTGAAGAAAAGATAGGACTGCCTTCACTGTTGAGAGTGACCACTCAAGACAATGTGTCACGCAAGGGTAAAAATGTGATAACAGAATAAGATCCGATGGAGGGGCCCAGCCGACTGCCCTCCATGATAGCCACTCCAGCAAGGGGCTTAAAGGCTTAATAGCTGGCCATAGTGAACAACTACCAAATACTCCACTCCGCATAACACAACGCAGAAATGCGAGCCGAAAGAAACAAAGAGTCTTTTTGCGATAAGCGACAGGAGCGTTAGCACTAAAGAAACGTATGCAGTTTTCTTACCCCCATTCCTGAGGGACATATCTACGATCCATAGCTGAGAGTGAGTTCTGCCAGCCTGCCTACTATAAATGCAGAATCAGGATTTCTGATAGGATCAGATGTACCCCCGGTCCCAGATATCTTGTGTAGAGGTTGCCCAACATGCAACGTTGAGATACCAGCCAGGACATCAGTCACGGGCGCATTTATAGAATGCCCAGACTGCAATGTCCTACATCTACAGCATTTTAGTACACTAGAAGAATATACTGCAAGCACCAACAAGTCTCATACTCCAGGTTTTATGGCAAATGAACTGTATGTCCCACTAGGGACGGACCAGCGCGTACCGCGGAGCCCAGGATTGTACATCCTGCTTGAAGCAGAATTTCATATTCCGGTTCGGTCAGCACCAGTTTGGATACCCGCCGAGGCCCGAAGGAAGGAACGTCCTAGATAGCTGCCAGCTCCCGGTATGGTGGAATATTACAAAATAAGTAAGGTAAACAAAAGAGAATTCAAATTCTACGAAGAGGTTCAAGGAAAGTTTATCAACATATTGGAAGGCCTGGAGTTATATACCAGAGTTTTCTCTGAAACTGATGAAAGAAGCATCCTGGATTGCATCTTTGATTTGAGAGATAGAGGTCGAGCAGGCCTTCTCATGGAAAGAACGTACTCTGAGCCGAAGAAGTGGATACAAGGAAAGGGAAGAATTACCATCCAGTGCGGATGTTGCTACAATTTTACAAACGACAGAAAGGGGAATCCGCCTGGGATTCTCAGATAAGACCAGGTGGATG
>NW_018234951.1:113527-115124 GCF_001263595.1 Phalaenopsis equestris
GTTGTGCCTTTTTGTCAATTGCCTTTTTGTGCGATGGATGAAAGTCGTGAACCATGCAATGGTTCAAAGTTCCAATGAACAAAGAACAAAACAATTCAAGGGGTTGAGGATTCACATCCAATTCCGAGTTTCTTTAAGAGCCCATCCTATCGTAATCTTTCGAATCAAATTCAACGATATTCTTGAGGTTGAAGAAATAATCCCTTCGATTAATTCAAGACACCCTATTCTCACTTTTGAATCAGTTCTACATTGTTGGTTCATTACATTTGAGGTCAGTCCTTATATTCCGACAACCTCTTTTGAGAATTGACCTACATTTTAATTCTCATTTCCGGATCAGTCCTAAATTTTGATTCTTCACATTTGAGGTCGGACCTTACATTCCGATGCTTTCTTTTGAGAATTGACCTACATTTTAATTATCATTTCCGGATCAGTCAAAAATTCTGATTCTTAACAATTGAGGTCGGACCTTACATTCCGACATTTTCTTTTGAGAATTCACCTACATTTCAATTCTCATTTTTGAATCAGTCCTAAATTTCTGATTCTTTGCATTTGAGGTTGGACTTTATATTCCGACACCCTCTTTTGAGAATTGACCTACATTTCAATTCTCATTTCCAAATCAGTCCTAAATTCTGATTCTTCGCATTTGAGGTCGGACCTTACATTCCGACATTTTCTTTTGAGAATTGACCTACATTTCAATTCTCATTTTTGAATCAGTCCTAAATTCTGATTCTTCACATTTGCGGTTGGACCTTACATTCCGACATTTTCTTTTGGAATTAACTTACATTTCAATTCTCATTTTTGAATCAGTCCTAAATTTCTGATTCTTTGCATTTGAGGTCGGACTTTATATTCCGACACCCTCTTTTGAGAATTGACCTACATCTCAATTCTCATTTCTGGAGCAGTCCTAAATTCTAATTCTTCACATTTGAGGTTGGACCTTACATTCCGACACTTTCGTTTGAGAATTGACCTACATTTCAATTCTCACTTCCGAATCAGTCCAAAATTCTGATTCTTCACATTTGAGGTCGGACCTTATATTCCGACACCCTCTTTTGAGAATTGACCTACATTTCAATTCTCATTTTTGAATTATTCCTAAATTCTGATTCTTCACATTTGCGGTTGGACCTTACATTCCGACATTTTCTTTTTGGATTAACTTACATTTCAATTCTCATTTTTGAATCAGTCCTAAATTTCTGATTCTTTGCATTTGAGGTCGGACTTTATATTCCGACACCCTCTTTTGAGAATTGACCTACATCTCAATTCTCATTTCTGGAGCAGTCCTAAATTCTAATTCTTCACATTTGAGGTTGGACCTTACATTCCGACATTTTCTTTTGAGAATTGACGTACATTTCAATTCTCATTTCTGAATCAGTCCTAAATTTTTGATTCTTTGCATTAGAGGTCAGAATTTATATTCCGACACCCTCTTTTGAGAATTGACCTACATTTCAATTCTCATTTCCAAATCAGTCCTAAATTCTGATTCTTCGCATTTGAGGTCGGACCTTACATTCCGACATTTTCTTTTGAGAATTGACCTACATTTCAATTCTCATTT
>NW_018234951.1:115371-115741 GCF_001263595.1 Phalaenopsis equestris
GGATTGATACCCAAATTTCAAATCCCACCTCGGGGTCAGCACTTACATACTGATTCCCGTCCTTTATAAATACCTGAAATTTCATAACTCAAAATCCACTCTCCGATCTCCAGCGAGAGACTCTACCCCTTGATTTCAAGCAGACAATCACTTCCTAACTCCCCGATAGAAACAAATCACACACACAAGTCTACGCATACTTCTGAAGTCTGTTAACTTAGGAGTCTGTATTGGTTTTTGTTGATCTCATCAGTCAACGCCAATACGTGCGGTGTGCTTGCCCAGCACACCACACCTATTGTGGGTCCATTTATTGACCTCACTTTTGGTTGAGGTTTAGTTTTTTCCTCTTTAGTAGCCTAGGGTCTAT
>NW_018234951.1:115898-116440 GCF_001263595.1 Phalaenopsis equestris
CATTAGGGTTGACCTTGGGTGTTGGTCTGGAGCTAAGGCACTCATTTCTCTCATCTGCACTCAGAATCACTCACAACCCTCAACTCAAATTTTTAGCCTGGATCCCTTGATCTTTTGGGATACTCATGTAGATGGTCCCCTAAATCTACTAGCCCTAGGGCTGTGGTTTAGCTAAGACCACGATTTAGAGGACCCAAAATGGGGTTTCCTTTGGTCCATGGCTTATTGGTGATGATTGGCATCCCAAATTACCAAAATACCCCTTCATAGCACAAAATCCCAAAATTTCCAAAAATTCCCAGAAAATCCCAATAAATCCTAAATATTCCCAATTTCATTTCTCTAAACTACCACATGCCCTTCTAACCACCACATGACCAAATTTTGCCAATTTGACCATTTTTGACCAAAACCCTCAAATTGCTCTTTAAAGATCCAAATTTCCTCAAATCCAACTCAAATGTCCACCAATTTGATCTCAATTGACCCCAATTCCAATCCTAAACTCAAATTCACTTTTGATATGACCAAATTAAACCAAA
>NW_018234952.1:0-448 GCF_001263595.1 Phalaenopsis equestris
GAACTAGGGGATGTCATAGATTCTGTGGAGAACCTAGATGACTTCTCAAACTGTCCTACTGTTTGGCTTCAGTTTTGGAGAATTGAACTGTCGAATATTTCATCCTGCCAAGTTTAATAATGAGGACTTAATTTCATGTGAAACGATCACACAAATAGCCTGGAAGATGTGAGGATTTAAGTCGCGACAAACGACAATCTCAGAATCCTAAGACAAGTTAGGGCTTATATTGTATAACAAAACAATAGAAAAGCCTAAAGATAAGTTGAGGATTTATGTTGCCTAAGCAAATAACCTCGAAGTCATATGAATTATTGTTTAATTCTTCGAGATGGTTTAGCTGGTGTAGACATGTTTTGCTGTTGAAGATAGTCGTGCTGCCCATGATGCTAGCTCCAAACTCTTAGTCATTGTAAGTTTAAGTTTTCTAATGTGTTAAGTTATGATG
>NW_018234953.1:0-4667 GCF_001263595.1 Phalaenopsis equestris
AGTACCTTATGAAAGTTGGGAAAAAGTACTACTGCTTTGGAAGCCGATGGATCTTGAAGTCTACTACTATTGCAATAGAAAGAGAGATGAAAATGATATGAATGTACTAATGGATCAAGGATCCCAAAATTCATCACCTATTTAGCCCTATTACAACTCAAGTGCACTTTCAAAGAGAATCAAGAAGATAGAGAAAGAGGTGCATAATCTTATGCATGCAATTGAGAATATTTCTAAAATGTTGGATCACCTGGATTGGAGACTCAAGGAACATTTTGAACATACAGAGTGTATCGAAGATGGTCTGATACTTATGTTTAAGAAGCATGCGTGAATTGAGGAGGAAAATTCAACAGGTGAATTTCCATTTAGGTCCTTCCACAATCTATTTGTGAACTACAAATTTATGTGAGATATCCAGGAGGGCAAGAGCGAAGAAGATGTTTGAAGTTGAGTTAAGCACGAAACATTTTGTCTAGTATTATTTGTTTTAGTTTGTTATGATAGATTACCTTTACTTCCTATTGTTGTGCTATCTATGTTTATTGCTTTGAAGTTTGATGTTTAGATTTCAGTGTTAGGACGTTGGTTTGTTTCAGGACACTAAATTTGTTATGTGTTGGCTTCAGAAATGTTAGTTTGTAATAACACTGATTTCATATATAAGTATGAGTTTTGTGTTGTTTGTGAAAATTTGGTGTTAGTTTGATGTTTAATTATGCTTAGAAAGGTTCATTTGAGTCAAATAGAGGTTGACGTAAAGTGGTATGCAGCAGATTTCCACAGAAACTGAGATCTAGCAAAAATACGCTCTGGCGCATGATGCGCCAACTTATAGAGCCTTGGCGCATGATGTGCCAAAGGTCTGAGCATGCCAGATTGGCTAAAAAAACTGCAAAATTGCAAGAAAAATCTCGATTTTTGCCGCTTGGTCGTATTCCACCTCCAACCTTTAGTCTAGGGCATCACATTGCAGACTAAGGAGAAGGATTTGGGGGTCAAAAAATATAGATTTCATCTTCTCTTAGTAAGAGCTTCACTTTCACTTAAAAATTTTTTATTTTCACCATGTATTTTGGGAGATCCAAAAAATGGGATTTTCTTATGTAAATGCTTGAAGAAAACTCATGGTGAAAAGTTTCTTGCCAAATAATCTTGCTTATAGAGTTAGATTTGCAATAGAGTTAGATTTGCAATGAGTTAGATTTGCAATTTAGTAATTTATTTTGAAATTATTTGAATTTTTGTAGAATCTCTGATGGCTCCCCGCACAATAAGAGGAAGAACGTCGGGTGAATATGATGCTTAAAAGTATGTTAATTTCAAGGCCCAATACTATTACAATACACAAATTGAGACCCAAAGATTGATTTAGGAAAGGGTGTTTGCAAACCCAAGAGGCGAGGTTGAAAGGTTGATTCTCACAAAAAATTGGGAGCGATTTTGCTACTTCACTACTGTAATAATCGTCCCGATGGTTTGGGAGTTCTATGCCAACCTAAGGTTCACTACGGGAGATCATATTTTGGTGAGGGTATGCAATTTGAGATTACCTAAAGGATTAATGCATTATATGGGCTGAGGAATGCCTTCCATGATGAATATGCCGCTTTTGTTATCACTGATTCATCACTGGAAGAAGTCATTGCCTTTCTGACTGATGGAAGAGTGGAGTGGAAGATAAAGAATAACAAAATAATTAACTTCCCCGCTTCCATGTTGAAGATTTAGTCCAAAGTATGGCATCTCTTCATATCTGCCAGACTTTTACCTATAAATCATCTTGCTAATGTTACAAAGGATTGAGCTGTGTTGAAATTTTGCATTCAGAACATGAAGGCAATATATGTGGGTGCACTTGTAGTTTGACATGCTCTAAGTATTGCTGCTAGTTCTACAACTGGATGATTAGGATATCCTGCCCTAATTTTGACTCTATGTGAAAAATCTAGAGTTGAATCCCATAAAAATGAAGAGAGATTACAACCTTAGAATCCAATCGGGAGGCATATGATTCAGAGAGTAGAATCATTTGTTGAGTCTAGAAGTTGAAGAAGAGATAGGCGCTCTACATCTATTGCAAGGGCATCTACTACTAGATAAGTATCACTTGAACGTATTATGGACCAGCTCATGATTCAACAATATGATATCACTAATATACAGACTTAGTTGGGAGAGATAAAAACAAGGAATGCATATAACGATGAATATCAGCAGAGGAGATTGAGAACTGATAGTTTAGCATGATATAGATGTTCAAAATGCTATGGTTAGACATGTCATGGGTGAACCTAATATGAACTTTCCTGCTTGCCCCAACTTTGTTCCATATGCTCCCATTCGTGATGAAGATGAAGAGGCAAGAGAAGAAGAAGAAGATGATAATCAGATGGTGAGGAAGGAGTTGAGAACTGATAGTTTAGCTTGAGTTTGATTTGGCATTATGTGTTGTTTATATATTTGTTTGTATTGTGTTGCCCTTTTATCTGAGACTTGTTGGATTTTAGATTTTTATGTTTTTTTGTTGACCTGTAATTTGTAATAGTAAAATTAGACTTTTTATTTTTCTGTTTCAGTTTTAGTATTTTCAGTTTGAGCTTATTGAATGTGTAGTATTTTCAATTTTAGCATTTTTGTTTTAATTCCCAACAAATTCTTTAGATTATATTTTATTTTATTTTATGTTTAAAAGCCTTTATGTAATTTTACAGTTAGCACCTACAATATATAGAACCGATTTCATGTTCAGAAATCCTCTACATGTTAGTTTTTATTTTCATGAATTTACTGTTTTCTTTGACCAACTAAAATTTTGTACAAAAATATTTTTAAAATCATTTAAAAATTTAAGTTTAGGGGGAAGAAAAATTTCTTTTGAAATGGAGAAAATTAAATTTTATTTGTTCTTAAGTAACTATTTTTTTTTAAATTAATTTAACATGACTTGGGATATTATGATTTAACTTTAATGACTATATTTATGTTTATAAATATTATAATAAATTTAAGTAAAAAGTTTTTAATAATAAAGTTCAATTCTAAAGTTAAAGATATTTGGTATGATAGGATAAGACTATATTTTATCTATTTTAAGTAAGGGAAAGTTGTATTTTTTAAGTGTTAAAAATTTTAGAGTTTCATGTAAGAAGAAAGGAATGAGGCTTTATGAAAAATCTTAAACTAGTATGACTTTATTAAGTAAGGAGAGGTGTGGAGTTTTAACTTTAAGAAGAGGATAATGAAGTTCAAAACTATTAAAGGATATCCAAATATAGTTATCCTCACCTGAAAATGGAAAAATAAAAAAAAAAGGGATTATAAAAATCCTAAAAGAAAAAGAAAAGAAAAAGAAAAAGAAAAGAAAAAATATGGGTGAGGAGAAGCTTAAGGAGATGCCTAATAAAAAATTGGCTTCACTTGAATTAACATAAGGAAGGAGCTTTATTGAGCTATATTACACTTTCTAAACTTGTTTTGAAGTATTAATAGCATTCCTAGTAAAGTTTTCATGAATTTCTTTTTCATATGAATGTTCTAAATGTTCTTAGCATGACAAATTGCAATTCTTCTTGAAATGAATAAAGATTCAGAAATCTTAAATTTGATTACTAGATATTACGAGACTTGGAGTTTGAACCTAAGTTATTAAAGGTTTTTCTTACCTTTTTTTATTCTATTTATTTTTTTATTCTATTTATTAAACTAAAGTATAGAAGTGTTAAGTTAATCTATATCCTAAAGTCATATGCTCTTATATAATAAAAGTGTCACTTGATGACAAGTAACATTTAAGGTTGAGGGATTTTGATCCACAAAAATAATAGGCTGTTTTAAATACCCTTTTAATGTCTATTTTTAGTGATATTGCACTTTAAAGAAATGTATTTTTGTTTTTTTGTTGCAGGTATACCATTTTTAGGCATTTGGAGCAAAAATGACAAAAAGTGTGAAATTTGAAGCAAAAACAACCAATTTTGGGCGGCGCATGATGCGCCAAAATTCAGAGCGCTGGCGCATGATGCGCCAGGTGCGACTTTTTCAAATTAAGGTAGTTTGAGATGAATTTTGCGCAAATTCTAAAAGGGACACTTGTTCTAACCACCCCATGGAGTGATTCAATGCATCTAAACACTTTGGAAGGCTCTAATTTGAAGGGATTTAACTCTTGGATCAAAGAGACACATAAGGCACATTTTTGAATTCAAAGGTTTGACTTTTGAATTTTGGAGGGAAATTAAAACTCTTTTCAAAAGAGGTAGCCCAAAATAAAATAGAGTTGAAGAATAATTTCTAAAGGGGCGGCGAAAAAAGCGTGAGAATTAAGAAGGAGAGATAAAGAGAGAAAGTCAAGGGCTTGGAGATTGTCTCCTAAGGTTGTAAGAGGAGAGGGAATGTGAGAGATTTCTTCTTCATTACACTTCTAAGAGAGGATTGAGAGTGCTTGAAAAGAGAGAAAGTCTTGGAGAGAACTTCTAGGAATTTTCTTGGGAAGAATTGTGAGATAAGTTGTATTTTTCATTTCTTTTGTTTGTGAACTTATTTTTATACATGAATTTCGTCTTTTATTGTATCCTTCTCATGAATTTTGAGTAGTCTTCTTTATCCTTCTCCCTAATTTGAAGAAATAAATTTGTGAAGAATTGATTTTGTTTTCTATGGTTTTA
>NW_018234954.1:0-378 GCF_001263595.1 Phalaenopsis equestris
GGTTCATGTGTTTAATATCATCTTCATGTTGTTTTAATTTAGAGAAGGATTGAATACGCTTTGATGAAAGATACAAGAAGAAAGAAATAAAATTAGGAGCATGTTTAGGTTTGAAAAAAAAAAAAACATAATTTACATTCATACCAGGCACAGTTCTTTGCATATCTAAGACCCAATGTTTGGCTTTTAAATTTGTTGCATCCCTGAAAATTCGTAGTCGTAGAGTAATAAATTAACGTATCGACATAGTAAGAAATCAAAAAACACATAGATGAAAAGATAACAGGTGAATACATCAGAATTTTTTACGTGAAAAAAACAAAAAAGAGGCAAAAATAAAATTGTCTAGTCCAGTCAGCATGATCAACTATATGTTTG
>NW_018234955.1:0-219 GCF_001263595.1 Phalaenopsis equestris
ATTTAGTGATAGATTCAAGTTAGACCTTTAAGTTAGTTAATTAGAATAATGTCTCCAGGAAAAATTTGCGTGCGTAACAAGTACGCGGGCTGCGTACATTTTGGGGGGTTATAGGGATGTTACAAAGAAGTTACATGAGTACAACACAAATATAGTCTCCCTATAACCTCTCTATAACTGACATGTACGCAAGGCTGCGTCCACCCCCAACCCCCCCCA
>NW_018234955.1:1409-4149 GCF_001263595.1 Phalaenopsis equestris
GACAACGTATGGAAAAATTTTTCGAGCCGACGAGGTTACAATTTAAGAGAAATCTTAACAAAAATTTGCAATATTAAAATTTGAAGTGTTAAATAAGTAAATACTAACATTTTTTGTGCTATGTATGTAAAAGAATCTTAATAGTTGTGTATTTTTAAATACAATATGAAAAAAAAATATATAATATATCATTATATAAATCTAAGTGATTACTGGCAAACAATTCTCTCGGTAATCACTTATTTTTCAGTCGACAGAAATGTAATTCCGACAAAATATTTTTGTTGCTAAAAATTAATAGCTGATTAGCACTAATTAAATATTCAGTCGCTAGAGTATTAATGACTGATATTTAGCTGTTAATTAGCCAAAAAAAATTGTAGCGGCCAAATGAGAGAATTAAATGCTTTGGCAGTGCCCTCATCCCTCACATACAATGGTAAGAATCCCATTGGTCGAGGACTGGAAGGATTCGTCGCCTGTCCTCCCACCGAGGTCTCCCCCTCATGGTAGCTTGACCCTTTTCAACTTGTCATTCTTTTGACATCCAGTGGGACCTGCAACTGACAGAGAACTCTTAATATACTCTTAATTTCAATTAGAATTAGTTCATTTGTTCTCACACTGAAAAATAATAATAGAAGGAGAAACTGAATAAACTAGATACACGCCTACCAAACCTTCGAGCCCCATGGACGGAACCACCACCTTGAGAGTTGGTTGTTTCGTTGCTTTGGTAGCAATCAAGCGAGCCTTCTTCTTCATTGTTCGAGCGGCTAGTGCCACCTCCTTCTCAACCTGAAGGATGTTGGAAGCTTCCCAATCAACCTCAGCCATTGCCCTGAGGATATCTGACCACATCACCATGTCAACTTGCTGGACCGACAGCTTGGTCCCCTCAATCTTGCTTGCCTCTAGCAGCACTTTTGCCGACGCTTTGGCCTTTACCTTGGAGGGGCATCCCCAAATGGGACTGTCTGAATGAACCACCCCTGTAGGGAGAAGCCAAGCATAATCATTGCTTCCAATCCTTCACTTTGTTCTCAGTATTTGGAATCTGTCGGTTGAATAAAACTGGGGTAGTCTATCCGATTCAACCCAACATGAAAACAAGTAGTTAAAAAATAGGTCAATATACCATGGAATCCTTCGCTGCCGACAAAACACCACAAAGCTCGTGACGACAACAATAGAAATAGGCTTTACTGGCGCCGGGAAGACCCCATAATTGGTGAGGCTAGAGCATAGCTCGGTAAAAAGAGGTAGGCGAAGGTCGAACTTAAATTGGTCCTTATATAATAGAAGGTTTGTGTCTTACAACAAGATCACTCGATCAGCTATGCTGATGACCTTAAGCTTGATAAAAGAATTAAAAACATGACTCTCCTACATTGAGTTAAACTTCACTCTCTAAGGCAATCGACCCAAAACCTTTTGGGGAGTACCAATGCACCATCATAGTTTCGTTGGAAGTAAAACACAGAAGTCCGAAGAGAGAGAGAGAGAGAGAGAGAGAGAGAGAGAGAGCAGAAGAGGCGTTCCCCGTTCCTTCACAGCTCAAATCTTATTATACATGAATAGGAAAAATGAAGGAAGTTCAACCGTCACATAAGAGTAAAATTAGAACTAATAAGTTATTTCCGTAATAGGATGTCGGCAGAATCAAAACGACATAACTCCAGAAATGACATTTATATTACAATAAGGCACTCGGAGATCAGTTTGAAAAAAACAAATTATTTCATAAGAGGATATGATGTCGCTTTGATCGGGCATGCCTCAGCAAAAGCAACCTTCTATATAAAAATTATTCTCTAGACCTAAATTGATTCAACCAATCTGACTCAACATGTGCCTGGAAAACTAGAGATCTCCATTGAACATTTGAAAATCCCGACAAAGGGTCATCACCATCTTCTCCACCTTTTCCATATGAGTAACAACTCACACTACTCCTCTCCTTGCTAGATCCCTACTGACCGAGCAAAACAAATTTCATTCTTGTACAAACAACGAGCTAGTGATGCACGGGAAATCCAAACCCTCTCGACAGCTTCCTCGCATATCTCTAGAGTAAGTGTAGGATTTTCAGGGCGATCAACTCCACCATCCTCACTTAAGAGCCGACCACCCTCGCCTCGAGCCTAGCCTTTAATCACTGGCGGCCCGGTCGAATCCTCACATGGGTCTAATAAGGCCGGATTATGTGTGCCAAAAATAATCATAAGCAAAAAATACTTCAAATTAGAATCCAAAAGATCAGACCTCGCAAACACACGATAAAAGTCCCTTGCACCCAGGAATCAAATAAACTCATATATTGTAAACAATATGGTAAGTTCACTAGGGAGCACTAGAGAAAGAAAAGAGAGTACTCTAGAAGCCACTCGAGTAAACGATCGATTGAAGGACCTTGAATCACAGTAGGAGGTTGTGTATTCTGATCAAGGTTCAAGCCGATCGACTGAATAGTCCTCTGAGTTGTGCCAGGAATTGAATTAGATGACCCCACCTGATCTGAAAGTGGAGCGCAATCCTCTTCCTCTTCATTACAGTTTCCTTCCTCGTTTCACCCTTTGGGTAGCCTCATCCTCTTGATTTCCCAAAAAATGGAGCAAATCGTACTTTTGGTGGAGATGTCAACCTAGGATTTTGTTAGTTTGTCCATCGCAATGCCTAAGATACGAAAGTCAACCAACAATAAAAAAACAAAAGTGCATAGCAAAGTAGGCATGGGAAA
>NW_018234955.1:4159-9566 GCF_001263595.1 Phalaenopsis equestris
CATCTCCCTATTTATAAGAATTAGAGGCACCAAAATCAAGGAAATTCAATATTTTAATCATTAATTAAAATTGAAGAAGATCTCCTTTTTGTATTTAGCTCTCTTATTTTTATTGCATCATTGCTTTCAAGAATTAATATATTCAGTGAACTTAAGTATGTATAAAAAAGGTGTTTGCACCATTCTTATATAGATCTAAAAGTCTAGAAAAGAAGAATATGAGGGAGGCAGATCCTCTGCAAAGAGATCGAGAGACCTACCAAATTGAATGAGTCAAGCCATACGAGCCAAGACAACTAGGCCAAATTCGATCGAGCCAAAAGGCGAATAAGAAGAAGGCCGAGGGCCCAAGTGTTAGCCATTCGATCATAAAAAAGACGAGAGCATCTGAATCGTCGACTATGGGAAACCCAACTCGATGTAGTAGCCTATCACGTAATGGAGCTGACCCAATATAAGAGTCAGTTCCACAAAGTATCCTCAACCATCCAACAAAAACCCAATGACTCTTTACCAAAGATTGAAAAAGGTCAACTAGGTTGGGTCAATTGAACTAACTTTACCAGCCAAGCTCAGCCAACTGAACTAACCCAATTGAACAAATCAACTAAACTTAGCTGACCGAGTAGGGAGGCAACCAAATGATAACCTATCACTTGTAAAATATCTTAAATAGCCTAGTACAAACCCTCTCCAAATGGGTGTAAATGTGAAATATCAATATTGTATTATATCATTTATGAATAGGGAAATCATTTAATAACAACATTATTTTTCTGATGTTTATCTCTCTTTGTCTCTCTCCCTTCTCATTTACACTATTTCTTGGGTGTGATTCACATATAAGCTTGGATTCAACATAGTCATTAGACTATTTGACTGAAATCTTAGCTGATAATACATTGCTTTTAAGTAAGATAAAAAACAAGTGAAAAATCAACAGATGTTTTTGCCGATAAATTAATCTAGCTGAATCATGAGTTGTCATTCAACCACTAAATGTTGAATTTTATTCAGCCACAACTTTGGCCTATAAATAACCGATGGTAGAATTCAACAAATTTTTCTACCATTATTTAATGATTCTCATGTATTGTATTCTAAATATTCAAAATTATTTTGGGGGTTTTTAGTATACTGAAAATGGAATGCAGTGTAGACACAATGCAATGTAAATACAATGTACTATATTTGAAATATTTTTAAAGTTGTTTGGGTTAGTGTGAAGCACATATATGGATGGTGGGCAACAGACATCAATAAAACTGTCATGCCCTGGTGATGAGAGGTGGCTGATGATGAGAGGTGGCTGGCAGGCAGCAACATGCAATTACACAGTGGTGAAGTGGTGTATACAAAATTTACGCAAATCAAGCTAATTCAATATATTGAAAAGGAACTAAAGAACAAATTCTAAGCGCATTATAATTTTAAATTTCATTAGAAATTCATCCAACCAAACACCAAAAGTTTTGAAACTCATGTAAAAGAAATGCAATACACTCCTTTTGCAGCTAACCAAATGATCGATTAATTACTTATCAAATAACTTTAAGAAAATATTGAGACTCAAGATTAATAATTTGCTATATATTGTGCATATATTGAGGATTTAGGCAACTAAGCAATATAAGTTGTGTTGTAGCCGATTCAAATAACACTTAATAAATAATATTATTAAATCCTCAATCAAATAAATTGAGCAAAATAATTTTCATGTAATTAAAATTTTTTATTATGAATCATAATAAATCTTTTTATAATACAAAAATATGATTAATAAGTACTAATTATAAGAAAGTTATGTGAATCAAACATTTATATTGGTTACTCTATTCAAATAAGAGGAGCGTGCCCAAAAGTCACATAACTACATAAGGAGACGTTATACTAATCAAGAAAATAACTATTTACAATTATTAATAAGTATTTGATAATTCTGTTAAAACTTTGAAATTCTTTGGTCTATAATATAAGACACACGCAGCGCTGCATACGTTGGGGGAGGTTATTCAGATGACATTAAAGGGTTATATTCACGTTATACATTTTTGTAACTTCTATGTAAACTACATGTAACCTACCTGTAACTTACAAATAAGTTCCGCGTTTCTATTTTCATATATTTGTAGGTTGCAGGAGATACAACGCGGATATAACCCCTCAATATCCTCTGTACAATCTACTGACGTACGTGACGCTGCGTACGTCTTACTACGCAAAATTTTCCCCTATAATACACTCTTTTTCTGAGAATCAATCCAAACCTTCCTTGCTAATACAAATATATAAAAAAAAAGATTTACATATATACCGGTAAATTCCTAAGTATTTATATATCTAACCTCTAAATTTCAGTTTTATATGCATCACATATATACTACTTTTCCTATTCATGAAAACTTTTATGTCACTTTTTAATTGTAAAAAAAAAAGTAATTTATTTGATGTGATATGAAAAAAGTGGGCCATATGAATGTAACAAGCTAAAAGTAGATGTTAGATATGTAAATAAATAAATAAATAAATAAATATATATATATATATTTAAAATAAATAATTTTGCATCGATTTTTCTTTTTTTAATAATCATATTTGGCGAAGCCAAGTCAATGTAGATCTCTTACAAATGCCAATGATGTTTTTTTTTAACATATTGTATGCATTCAGCAATCAAATGAGCTTCACGTGGAGGACAATTATTTATTTAAGGCTTAAAATACGTTTAATTTATTAAAAATAGTCATTTAAATGTTCTATTTTAAATTTTGTAGGTAAAACTTTTCCGCCGAGTTTAGAATTTGAGTAAGGCTCTGTTTGAGAAGACTTTCGACTTCCGTTCAATCGTACTAACGCCGCCACCTTAAAAAATATGCGTTTGGCAAAGGAGCATTTTACGATTTCAGAATGGAGATGACGAGTTCCACCCTGCAACGAGACTTTTGAAGGAGCTTAGCCGAACAAATCCTAAAATGGGAATAAAAATTTAGAAATAACCAATGTTGATTCATAATTAACTATCAAATTATTATATATGTGCTGCTCGCTGTGACTCTTTGGTTGGCATCAACAAACTGAATTTTAAGTCCCCTGAGATCACAGATTCGAGTCCGTCTGAATTCGTCTGTATATCAACGCGGGATCGAGTTATTAGGCACATGAGAGTCGCTTGGGGCTCGTATTAACAGCCTCCAGTCATTCTTAAAAAAAAAAAAAAAACAATTTATTGTATTTATTTCATTTTCCTAGTTTTAGTCCAATCCAAATAAACATTTCAAATTTAAATTTAATTTCAAATTAAATTTAACCGTGTAATCAATCAGCCCATGCATAGATAAAAAAAAATTATTCATGAAATTTATTGTTGGAAACTATAAAAAGGAAAAAAATAATAATAATAAAAGTAAAGAAATTACATTTCCTAAGTTAATTAAAAAAATAAATAAAAGAAAAAAGACTTTCAATAGTGCTGAAATATGACCGGAAGATATAAATGCTGTATTAAAGCCTTACAAGTCCTCAGTCCAAGTAAATTGATCAGTAAATGAAAATGATATTGCACTTGTACAATTATTCTATGGAAATTTCAAACCATAAATTTCAAATTTTGGAGTTTAGATGAATGAAAACTGATAGGTATAAGATTTTGATGGACTGACGAGTTTATTTTACGAAAGCTAGGGGTTGACGAGCTTTTTTCAGTTCATTCAAATTTTGGAGTTTAGATGAATGAAAACTGTCAAAAAAGCTCGTTGTTCACGAACAGTTCGTGTTCGGTTCGTCAAAGAGTTAGTGTTCGATTCGTTCAATAAGTAAACAAGACAAACGTGAACAATTATTTTTCATTCGGTTAGTTAAACAAACCAAACACGAACAGTGATGTGTTCGCTCGTGTTCAAATCGCTATTGTTCGAAATATAAAATAATTTAAAATAATTATATATAAAAAATTGATGATGTTTTAAAAAATTAAATTATATAAATTATAATATATAATAAATTAGTAAGAATAATATATTAATATACTATATTAGTAATATATTAATATAAATATTATATATTTATATAATATAAGTTATTTAATTAATATAATATATTATTTATATATATTAATATTGGGGGTGTCAAACTAGCTTGTCATTCGCGAACAGCTCGTGTTAGGCTCGTTTATTAAGAAACGAACACGGACAGTGATTTCACTAACAATTTCAAACACGACCTTATTTCAAACAAACTAAATTTCAAACGAACCAAACACGAACACAAGCTCTGTTCGTTCGTGTTCGGTTCGTTTACACCCCTATGTATGGTATGGTATGTATGTAAATTTCCGAATTATTTTAGCCAATTTATTCAATACAATCAAGCTATTTTAATTAACATTAGTAAGATTGTTATGGCTGTGTATATATAATGGAACATGATAAAAATAATATGCTATATTAAAAGGACATGTAATAACGTTACTATAAACAATTTAAATACCTCGACCGTTAAATGCTGAGGCCTTTATCTGACCTACATCCACTTTAAGCTCCGCAGAATCACGGAGAAGAACAGTAAGATCTTCAGATAGAGCATCCAGCTGATTCCTTGTGCTACTATTTTCAGATTCTCCCCCAATTTCATGAGAATTTATACTTCCGTTCTGTTGCATGCAACGGTAAAAAATCTGGAATGCGTTACTGGAAGAAATTGCCTTTGTTGATTCATATAGTTTCTGAAACTTATCTTTATTTTCTAGATTGCTGATAAGCTTTTCCTTCAATTGATCTGGGAGAGTAGAAATCACACTGCCATAAAGAAAGGATAAGAAAATAAAAATTATGAATGATTATGTAATACACATCCAGTTATAAAGTGCAGTGGCTGTTTTATGTGACTTTACTAAAATTTACATGCGTAGCACCCAATTCCTAAGTATTTACATATATAACACCCAAACTCTGCTTATATCGAAAAAACTTTCTGCCCGGACTCCTAACGTAGCTTTACATGCGGACTACAATAATATGTCGCCATCTGTTCTACATCGCGGAGGTTATTTCGGGGTCATTGAAGTGGAACCGTGGAGGTTATTCCTAGGTTATTGAATTGGAATATATGAGTTCATCTTCTGGGTTATTTTTAGATTATTTCTGGGTTTTTGAAGAGAAACCATATATTCAAATTCAATAACCCCGAAATAATCCAAAAATGACCTCTGTGGTGTTATTTTTGGGTTATTGAAGAGAAACCCATCGCGGAGGTTATTCCGGGGTTATTTCTGGGTTATTGAGGAGTATTCGGTTCCACTTTAAAATTTTTAAGGTGGGCCCAATATAACACACATGGTGATACATTACTGGGAGTCCGCACAAAGAGCTACATTGGGAGTCCGAATAGAAAATTTTTCCGCTTTTATCAA
>NW_018234956.1:0-7230 GCF_001263595.1 Phalaenopsis equestris
AGAGAGAGAGAGAGAGAGAGAGAGAGGAAAAAAATATTAACAAAATAAAAGATCTTCCTCTATATCTCAGAGTTATCTTTGGACTATATGCATTTATCTTTTTATGATGCCATAGATGTGAGTGAATCTTCTCAAAAAAACAAAAAAATGTGGCTCCAATTTTCTTCTATTGGTATTTTTCTTATAAGTTATTTTTTCTATGTGTTTGTAATCTAGAATTCTCTTGAGCTAGCTTATTTTTTTTTCTCCAAAAAATACTTGTTTTAGATATATCAAAAGGAAAAGCTTTTAGTCATAATAGAAAGAAGCTCTAACATCATAGAAGAGAAGTGTAATAACAACAACAACAAATGTGTTTTCTTCTCCATGTTTAACCAATATCCTCATGGCAGGTTGTTTTGTTCCCCTCTAATCTATGGTGTATTTATTCTCTTATTTTTGTTTTTTTTTATTTTTTTCATGACTTATAATTATCATAATAGGTAGTTTTATTAATTTAAATAAATATCTATCTTGATGAATTAGCAAAGTTGCCTAAGGAGCCATTGGAGGTCTTTTTTTTTTCTGAGTCCAGATGTAAGAAAAGAAAAAATATTACGTTCGGAGTCCAAATGTAAGCTGCGTCTAGACAACAGCTGCGATTCATTGGAGGTTGTTTTTTTCTCCTCCACTCCTTCCGATGGATCGCAGCCATTGTAAGTTGTCCCTGGAAGTAATATTTTTTTCCAGAAATAAGCAGTACTTGTGGTATGACAACCTGTGTACTATAGCCCATTCCTATTTGTAACTACAAATCCATCTTGGAAGGTTTAATGGGCTATCTTAAAGCTACCAACAACCATGACACAACTAAAGCCGCCAGGATTGTTAAGCAAATGACTCATAAATGAGCAGATGCCCACCTAGGCCCATTAATCAAATGCGCTTATAAATAACTTATTTAATAAAAAGATGGTATTTACATAATGTGTAAATGATGAGAACATAACAATGTTCCTAGTTTAAAATGAGCATTATAAATGTAAATATCAAATTTTAGGTATTTGATATGTAAATACAAAGGAATTATGTGATATGTATGTAAATTCCCTTTAAGATTGATAACTCATTTCCTATTTGATAACCAAAATTAAGCCAATCTTTATTGTAATGTGGATTCTAACATTGACTTTATTAGATTTCATTAGTTATTCTCTTGTCCTAAAATGGTTTACCATTGTCTTTTGGACATACTTATAACACTTGGGAAGGCACGAACCAATGAAAGAAAAAAAAAATGTTTACATACATACCAACCAGTTCTCAAGTATTTAACATCTAAACTTTATTTTTTTTACATCTGTATCATCCAAATCTTTCATATCACATCAAAAATATAACTGTTCTTACTTTTAAAAATCAAAAGTCATGAACAAATGAAAGAAAGAAGTTGTGTTTACATGCATATTGCCAAATTCTTATGTATTTATGTACCTAACATCTAAACTTTATATATATATATATATATATATATATATATATGAGTGTGTGCTCTACGTCTCGGCTTATTAGTGCGCCCTTTGACGTAAGTCCTTCGGGTCGGGGGGTTCGAATCCCGTAGCACGGGCTCTTCAGATCAATTAAAGCACATTGGGTTTCGACCCAAATGAGGGAAACATTATTTGGTGAACCAAATAATTATTCCCTTTTAATATATATATATATATATATAAGTGTGCGTGTGTAAAAACACCGGTCTAAGTATTTGACATGTAATTACATATGAATTAAATGGTACATATGTAAACCATTCAAGAAAAGAATATAAAACTCAAATTACATATTCATAATCAACAATAACCCATTCTTACTTTCTTCTTCTGAAACCATTAAGTTAATAAATAAGCATCCATCAATTCTAAGGTTAAGCAACCATATAAAATAAAAGATATTCATTACTAATTAGAAAATAAATTTTTATTTCACAAATCTCACCTCCCACATTGAATAAATTAATTTCTAACCTTGCATCTATCTTCCCTCCGTCCCAGAAAATTATTATATCAGGACTCCTAATGTAGAGATGCGTTCGGAGTCCACTGATATGCAGATATGTGGCTTTAAGAAAACACGCGCGCTTTCTTGTGGTACGACCCGATAACACATGATAATATTCCTTCTGTGTTATTTCACATTATTCATGTGTTATTGTGGTGGTTTCATGTTTTATTGTGTTATAATAATACCAGGAATATTTCCAGAACACGGTAACACATGAATATCACCATAATAACACGTGAATAATTTAGAATAATACGGAAGGAATATTTTTTGATGCTAAAATAAATTTTTTTTTATTTTTTTATCTGATTTTACAGGACTCTCAGGCCCTCCCATTTCTCCACAATCTGGCTCAAAATCTCCTCCTCCTCCATTGTCAGATCTTCCATTGCTTGCTCAAGCTGAGCAACCAGATCTGGATGAAACGCATTCTCCTCACAACCATCACCACTTCTTTTTCCTCCCGGATGCTCAGAACTTCCATGCTTAGTCCTCACATGCGATCCATTAGACGTCGCTTGCCCTCCCTGCGTCAGCCAGTCTCTCAAGCTCCCTGTTCTCGCAAACCCCATCGCAGGCACTTTCAATGCCGCAAGCTCGGCGGCCATGAACTTCCTCCTCACTCCCTTATCGCCTTCGCCTTCTTGTTTCGCGGCTAGGGTTTCGTCTTGTTTGTCGACATCACACCTTGAACTTTCAGAACACTGTTTGATTGTGTTCAAGCTCTTTGAAGATCCTGTTTCTACTTCATCTTCATCTTCTAGACCAGCCAGCAACTCCCATGAATTGATTGTCTCTATGTTATTTTCAGATTCCTCGGCTTCGATTACAGGGTACGGAGAATTAAAGCTTTCTGTCTGTGTTGCATTATTATTTCTGATGGGAGAGGATTGTTTTGGGGATTCCTGTTCTTTGAGCTGTTTGGCTAGAGTGCTGGGAGTGCAGAGGAGAGTTATAAATTGGTGATCTGTTGCGTTCTTGGAGACTAGTATTTCTTCATACCCGCTTGTTTTCTTCTGTAAAGGTGCAATGAATTCTTCTCTGGTGCTTACCGACTTCGCTAAGCTTTTGGAAGAACCGCAGCCCATCTTAGCCAATCAGTAGATTGAAAGCAGTACAGAAATCAATCTCCTGCAATCGATTTGAGGTAATTAAACGATTATGTGGAGAGTGGAAATATAGATTACGATTATAAATTATCTTATAGCGATTCCTGAAAGAAGAATTTCTCTATTGGGGGGGGGTGTGGGGGGGGTGGGCAAAAAAGGAGTTGTTTTAAATATAAATTTGCAAAATTTAAGCTTTCTTTTTCCAAGCCCAGTGAAAAAATTAATTTTTTGACAATTTTAAACGAAAAAAATTAATTAGTACATGATTGAAGGATTACTAAGATTCAAATTGTATGTTAAATATCATGGAAAAAGGAAGGAAGAACACATCAAAATCAAAGCCACAATTCATAAAATTAGAGAAAAAAATGAAAGAATGGGAGCAAATCGATTGTTTCAATACCTTGTGATGGATTCATGAAATTCAAATTCTCTGTTTTTTTTTTCTCGAAATTTTCTTCAAACCTTCGCGTTCTGATTTCTTCCTCCTGCGAGTTAAAGTGGTGATCTAATACTTATAATAATAGAGACAGATAGTTTTCGAACAGATGAATAGGCGAGTTGGAAGGAGATGTCTTCTCTTTCTTGGGATATTTCTAGAATCTAAACCATGTCTTGAAATAAATATTTTACTCTATACCGTGTCAAATTGCTGCCGGCCTATCATGAATATTGAAACTTATACCCCACAAGTTTATAATAATAATAATAATACATTGATTTATTTCTTAAAAGGAGGGTTGAAGTTATCGTTAAGATAAGGGGATGTTTGATAGCATAGTTTTAATAGGATTTAATCATAAATTTAAGGTAAATTCAGTCAAACAACAAAAATGAAATTTGAATCCAACGTTCTATTAAATCAAATATTTTCGCATCTCATCTATTCTTCTCAAGTTCCACTTCTTTTAGGACGTAAATCCGGATTTATTTAATCTGATTGCGAGGCGGATTTAAGAATTTATTCTATCACGCTACGTGTGTCATCTCCATTGTCATCTTTCAATATAAATATGAATTTATTGGATTTACTAAATCATTTTTAACGTAAATTCGGATTGTAGCCAAACACCCCCTAAGTTGTTAATATTTTTTCGAAAAATCTATGAAATTGAATATCCTTCATTATCATTTAAAGAGACGAATAAATGCAAGAATAAGAATAAAAATAAATATAAATATTGCAGCATGGTCACATGCACATAAAACATGAGGTTTTTTAAGTTTTCATGTGTTGGTATCTTTCTCTCATTTTCTTCGGCTGGTCAGCATATCATTTTCTTGGAAGAAGTGTTAACAGAAATCTACAGTGAATACAATCGATTGGGGCTATTTTCTATTAAGAAAAGTAATGTTTATCTTTTATGACTTGTTTAGACTGCATGGATATTATAATCATTTGATCTAATCATCAAACTACATAAAAATATTAACCAAATATATTGATGATCACTTTTATAATTATTATTTGCTGGATGTCTCACAAGTACTTAATTTTTTATGGTTTGTTGGTTGTTCTTTTTTGGTTTCATTGAATGTTAGAACCTCCATGTAGGATGCTCGCTGAATGAGCTCGATAGATGAGCTCAATGGATCAACTTGATAGTTGGAATATGACATTTGCCACTTCTGCAAGTCAATTCGTCAAATCAGATTAGCAATTCAATCCAACAGCTGGGTTACTAAAAGGAAATGGGTTAGTCAGGCTCAAGAATGGCCATTAACGTTGTACTGGCCCACAGATGCTGTTTTTGGGTGTATAATTTATGATTTTTAGGGATAATTTGGGTTATTTTCAAAAATAATCACGTGCCAAGTTTTCCAACATTTGTCTTGGGAGAAAATTATTTGCTTGTTGATTTTGAAGGGCCATAACAACTTATAGCCTAATATTTAATCCTCCTCTCAAGTGTAGAGTTTATAAAAATTATCACAAATATTCCCCTTTTCTTGGAACTTTATGCATCACATGATTGCATAAAAAATTTCATTTTTTTTTTAGAAGCTTGGTACCATTGAGAGGATGTATTTTTTAACTTTCTTTTTTTCATGGCTTTTCATGATATCTTGCTTTTGAAAATTTTGTTATGCTGCAATTTTTGTAAAAATAGGGTTAAAGCTTTTTTTAGACATGCTAGAGCATAAAGAGTAGCATGAGGTAAAGAGTTATTCTTGATTCCTCATAGAGAATTTGTCTTATGATCTGAACTCAGTTTCATTTTATGGTTTGCTTACGTCTTCTGCATGTGTATTGTTAGGTGTGGTTCCTGACTTAAAGCACGAGACACCTAAGCACCGGGCCATGTGCACTCAAGCGCCCGCGCCCACTTTGTGGCAAATATACTGCACCTTCATGCCCTCTTTTGGCGCCCAAGCACACCGGTGTTGACTGTGAAACCTGTGCTCTAGGGTCGGCTTGAAACCGGCGCTCGAGTGTCAGAACGTTCAATTTGTTGGGCGCGATCTTTCCTTCCTGAGAGACGAGCGCTTTTGTGCCTGATGCAGTTACTCCGTTTTTGAGTTTTAAGTCTCGAATTCGAGCGATGTAAGGTTAAGTTCTTTTGCGAAGTTTCTTCGACAAGTTCTTGGTGAATGAGAGAAGTGTCGAAGAGGAGGATTTATGGAATCTCAGTGTGAACTTTTCGCGTCGGATCGGAGCAGGAAACGTTTAGGAGCGAGTCCTTTAAGTTTCCTTGTGTGTAGAGAAGAAACTGGTGTGAGTTCTCTGTAAAGCTCTTTGGTTTCATGGTGAAATTTTGGCTCCGTGAATTTTTCACGTAAAATTCTTGTGTGTTTTTTTGATTGCTTTGATTGTCCTTTTATTTAGATTCTATTCCAGTTATTTTGTGTTGTGGTTTAGTTTCTAATTGATCTTAAGCCTCAGTAAAGTTTTGAATTGTTTTGAAATTTCGATCAAACTGGTATCAGAGCAGGGTTCGATTCGAGTGAAAGAAAAAATCCGAAGAAGCAATGTTCAGAAAAAGTGAAGAATTTCATTGGGACGAACTTCCCTTTCGGAAAATGCAGATGGAGAATTTGTTGTATCAGAAAAAGTTGTACTTGCCACCAAAAATATTTACAAGGAAGCCCGAGTTTATGCTTATAGATGAATGAGAAGTATTAGATCGAACGACACTAGGTTTGATTAAGTTGTTATTTTTTTCAACTGGTGCGTTTAGTACTGTAAATTAGAAAATTGCAATGGATATCATGGTGGCACTCACTAAGTTGTATGAAAAATCATCTGCTTCTAATAAGATTTTTTTGATAAAGATGTTATTCAACATAAAGATAGTGGAATACAGTTCAGTGGCACGACATCTCAATAATGTCAATAATGTGTGAGCCAATTGTGTTCTGTGGGGATCAAGTTTGATGATGAGATCAGAGCATTGGTGATATTATCTTCATTGTCGGACAATTGGGATGTTTTGGTAATTGCGGTGGGTAATTCTTCAGGGACGTCGAAGTTGAACTTTGATGAAATCATAGGTATGATATTGAATTAAGAAGTTTGCAAGAAAGCAGTGAATGATGAATCTTCAAGCTCTGTGTTGGATGTTGATGACTGGAGAAGGAATTTGGGCAAGAATATAGACAGATGCAGATCCAAGTCAAATAGAGGAATGTGTTAGTGTAGCATCGGAAAATGTTGGAACTGCAGTAAAAAAAGACATTTCAAGAAGGTTTGCAAAACTTCAAGGAAAGACAGTGGTGGAAGACATGAATGTAGTTTCTCTACTAATGTCTCCACTAGTGAAATTCAAAATAACTCCTTGATGTTTTTCCTAGTCAGCACTGAATCTTGGATAGTAAATTCAGTGTCTCTTTTCGTGCTTATCTCAATAAATTGGTATTTAAAAACTACACTCAGTGATCTAAGGAATGTTTATTTGGGAGATAATAAGGCCTACAATATATTAGAAAATGATGATGTTAATATCAGATTGTCGAATGGAACAATCTGGAAGCTTACCAGAGTTAGACATGTTCCAAGTTTAAGGAGAAATTTCATCTCTGTGAGCTAGTTGACAAAGTCAGGACTTGTGACTACTTTCACAGATGATTTGTGGAAAGTGAC
>NW_018234957.1:0-231 GCF_001263595.1 Phalaenopsis equestris
CTTTCCCCGACTCGGCTTGCAGAAGCATTCAGATAAATTCATAGGTGTGGCTTCTAATGCTTGCATACCGACTTATATTAACAAAAGCAATAAAGTATTTGCTTCGGATGCAAATCACACAAACAATTTCGGCAATCAGGCTGACACAATAAATGCGAACAATCAACGTCAACAACGTCAACAGCATGTGGTCACCACAAATGATGCTGGCTCACTTTTTAGTGATTGGGA
>NW_018234958.1:0-1549 GCF_001263595.1 Phalaenopsis equestris
TGCATTGTTGCTTACTTATAATATTTTTTTTAGTTAGGTATACAAGTGACTCCTTATTTTATAAATGTTTCTTCAATTAAGTTTTCACCACTTTAAGAAATTATCTTGGTGTTGAGATCATCCATGAGAAAGTTACTATTAATTATATAAATAAGGTCTTTTAAATTACCTAAATTTTCAATACGAATTTAGGGTTTTGGAGAAGTCGTTGGAACTTTTTCATTGAGGGGAAGAGTCTGTTTGGGACAACTGCAGCTATTTGAAGAAGTAGTTGTGAAATTGTTGAAGAAGAAGTTGTTATTCAAAAAATAATGGTGGCTATTATTAATTTGTTGTTTTCTTAAAGTCAATCCGCAACTTTATAGCAGCCACCACAGGTAGTCAGGTCTGGTGGGAAAACACAGCTTTTAGCTGCAGCTTTTTGAGAAAGCTGATAGAACACAAGTTTTTCAAACAGGAAAAATTACATTGCGGCACCGCACCGCCCCCCGAAATGCACCGGATGTCTCATGGCCAACTTAAACTCCTTGGTATTTTTTGACATGTTTTTGTGCTCTTTGGGATTGATATGTTTATTAGGGAATTTAAACAACTCAACTAAGATACTCAGTAATTGCTAGTTGAATGCTTATCTAAAAGTTATCTTTACCTAAATTTTCACATCAAAGATTTTTTAATGCAATATTATATTAAAATTATTTAAAGAATAACTTATTTGTTTTGCATTTTAAAAAAGTCCTTAAGGATATCAAATCGTTATTGGGCGCTGGCAATTTGATTGATGAATTGGCTCAGTAAGCTCGCACATATGTTAATACATGTGTTGCTCTCGAAACGGGTGGCAATAATTTTCATTGTGCATGAAACTTTTTGCAGCACTTAATTGCTATTAACTTATAAATGTCTTAATATTTAGCCATTTTACATTATACTTTAACGTAAATGTTTGCTATTAGTTTTGTATTTATCTGTAATTAGAATCATGCAATTTCATACCATTTAAATAAATTAGAAAGGCCATCTTAATAAAAAGAATTATTCAAATTTTTTTTCCTGTGGTGATGGTTTAGCATGCAGGATTATTTCACGAAGAGAAATGGAGACTCCAACGATAACTTTTCCAAACCGATGTGGCTGATCAGATTACACCACTTATGCATTCAATACCCTACTCGTTGCATGCAATGTTTGTCAAAAATCATTCCTTTACTATCTCTCTTCAGCTTCATTAAATAATTCTCGCCAAATTATTATGACTGGCTCCCCGAAAAAATATTGCATCAGGACTCCGAACATATATCTGAGTTCGCAGTCCAATCCAGGGTTGCCACGTGGAATGCGAGACCCAATGAGGGAACCAACAAAAAAAATATGAGGCATAGTGACAGCGACTTTATATATGTAAGAATTTATGAACCCAGATTTATATATTTATAATGATTTTGTAAAGTAACAATTTCAAACGCAAGTATACGTATCGCTCAAGTAATACATGGCTCTAGTGGAGTCCCGTTTATCGATCCCACAGGGAAGCGAGGTAAGAGGTCCT
>NW_018234958.1:2870-3667 GCF_001263595.1 Phalaenopsis equestris
TCTCGCCGTCGGCGAGCAGACTGCGCAGCTCCACCGTTTCGCTCCGTTTTAGCTCTGTTTCGCTCCATTTCAGTTGCGTTGCGTTCCAAACAGATAACCTTACAAAATAAGCATGAAAACAACATTCCTTTAAAGTGTAATCTCATTAAAAAATATGCAATAAGTGTAAAAGTGATTAAGCATCAAAAGACTTATCGAAAGGTGACAGAGCAAAATTTCATTTCTTGTTCATTTTTGCTCCAAATTGTACCGTTTTTGCATCTTTTTGCTCCAATGACCATAATTAATCATACCTGCAACAAAACATCAAAAATACCCTTCTTTAAAGTACAATATCATCAAAAACCGTGTAAAATAGGTATGAAAATCTCAACATATTTTCCTTTGGTCACATAGCACGCGACCAGGCTCGAAAGTTCTCAAGCAATTTATTGTTCAAGAAGAAGTTCATCCATACCCTAAAGAGAAACCCTAGCTGCTTGTGTCCAAAGCTGCAAAATACTTATTTAGCTGCTTTCCAATAGAACAGTAGCCACTCCAGAGCTGCGAAATACTTTAATGAAAGCTGGCGGGAAAATTTTCGAGTCTCACTTCCGGGTCAAATCGCGTGTCATACTTAATGAAAGCTGGTGGGAAAATTTTCAAGTCTCACTTCGAGGCCAGGTCACGTTTATACGTCATATTTTTTTGCTAGTTTCGTCGTTGGGTCCCGCATTCCACCTAACAACTCTGGATTGGACTCCGAACGCAACTCTACATTCGGAGTCCTGATGCAATATTTTTTCCCTTTTCACATC